>NC_054748.1:32690984-32820984 GCF_018143015.1 Lytechinus variegatus
ATTCCCTTCGTTTTGTAGGTATACGACATCAACAGAGGATATGAAAATTCAGCTGCTCTACTTGCAGCGATACAAGAAAGACTGTATGCATCTTTGTCCCTTCCGGCAGGGTTAGAGTCCTTCCGGTTCATCAATGGAATCAACTTCATTTGCAAGGTCACGTGGGAAAATTTGCAACCTCAGGGGTCGGTGCCAGGACAGGAGGTAAAGTTGAAATTATTGTTACAGTTCCTACAGAGGCATAATGCTTTGCTTGATAGGCAAACACGGATATTCAAAAGAATCGCGCCACGTTGGGATCCCTTTGAAATCGGGTAGGCCGGACTCCCTCTATTATATCAATGTCAGATCCTATTGCGCCGCAACGTTCCTTCCTCTTTTTCAAATGTTTGGCTTTATTCTCCCGATGAATCTACTCCATCTTCTGTAGATATTAACTCTAAAATGACCGGGCTATTTGAGATGTATTGATGGGCCCTCCCCTTTTTGGTACACTCAATATTTACCACATAAACTACAAGTCGGTATGAAAACAGTCGGAAAAAAATAAATATTTTTTTATTCATTGCGGATAAAATATGCAAATTTAATTCGTTAAAAGCACCATTTGCATATTCAGCACCATTTTTTTTTCTTTTTTCCAGATGTCATCATTCTAATCTAATTTAATTGTGTTTTCACAAAGAAAAAATGCGAAAGCCTATTTTTTTTCCTTATGTATTTCTGTGTTTTATATTTGTTATCTATTTCTTTGTTTTTTTTTCTTTTGTTTTTCATTGTTTTCAATAATAATGATAATACATAATATTTGTACAGCGCACTTTCCATCTTGATTGGATGTTCAAGGCGCTTCGGAGCAGAACAACAACAAAAGCTATTTACATATAATACATGTCTGAACAATAAGTCAATGTCTACCAATATGCACTCTTAAACAGGTATGTTTTCAGGTTGCCCTTGAAGGAGGTCACTGAAGTCTGGGTTTTCAAATTCTGTGGAAGAGAATTCCACAGGCTAGGCCCTGCATGAGCAAAGGCCCGTTCCCCCGCATGATTTCCTACCAACTAGAGTTGGTAAGAGATTACAGGATGAGGATCGTAATTAAGGTTCTTGAGGGTTGGTAATTATGCATCAAAGACTTATTGTAACTGGGCGATGTTTCATTGACTATATGAAAAAAAATTCAAACAAGGGTTTTAAAGGTTATGCTTTCCTTCAGGGGCAACCAGTGAAGAGTTTTCAATATAGGGGTGATGTGGCTGCGCTTGCTAAAAATAGTAACAATACGCGTAGTTGCATTTTGCAACCTCTGCAATGTCCCAAGTTGAGAATCTGGTAAGTTGTAAAAGAGGCTATTACGAAAATCGAATCGTGAAGAAATGAGTGAATGTACCAGTCTCTCTATTGCTGAGTGGGATATTTTCTTATGAAGCCAATATTGCACAATTGATAACGAACTGATTTGCAAATGCTTGTAATCTGGTTGGACATGTGAGAATCAAAAGTAACTGCAAGATTGCGACATGATTTTTACAAGGGGATGTCATTGCCTGAGATAGAAATGGAATCAATGTTGAATTTGTGAAATTGAAACTTTGAGCCCCAAAATAAAAAAAACTCACATTACAATGGTTCAAAAGTAACAAATTCGACTTCAATTAAGTGTCAATGTCAACTTTGCATCTTTCAAGATTGCACAGGGTTTGTATGGCACTAGTTTGATTGGGTAGAATGTTACAAAATCTGAATATCATCTGCATATAAATGATCGTGAACAGAGTGACGTTTAAAGAATATCTCGAAGCCCTGTTATTTAAATAAAGAGCACAGTGGACCCTCTAACAGAGCCCTGGGGGATGCCGCAGACTAATGGGCTAGATGAAGAGGTAGCACCATTCAGGAGACTGACTGTTAATGAATTGAGAGATAAGTTTTCAGCCATTGTAGGGCCTTGCCCTCAACACCTAAACTAGTCAGAGTGCTGATAAGTAAGGTGTGATCTATGTAAATTATTACAGATCATTTAACAACTAAATTTAACCCTAAATTATTTAAGCAGACCAATTAGAATTAAAGATAATCACCCTTGAATGAGTTCTCATATATGTTGTACACAAAATAACGAAATGAGCCATTTCGGCATGACACTGTCTCTTAACAATTCGTATTTCGCGAATTTGGTCTCAAAAGCTGCGCAAGACTTAAAGAAAAAGTTTTAGAAGTTTGCGGCGCTATCTTTTTGCATTTTTGAAATACCGCCCCTTTAGGGTAAATCGCCATTAAAGATGTTTGACTGATTACTGATCATGCTTCTTTCAAAGAGTGTGATCTGATTTAATAAAGCTAGAATTGATCTATCAACGGCAACCATTCGGGGGTTTTTTGGCAGTTGATTGCAAATCTGTTTCTTACAACTCCCCTTAGACTGTAACCTACCAAGCTGTTCTCTTCACTGACGGAAGAAGAAGTGGTGTACTGACAATGTACCAGCGAGGCAGTTTCAACTGGAATCCGATCTCTAAGTCAGTACCGGCTAGAATCGGTGTCAGCACCAGGCATAATTGGTATAACGCCTATGAAGGAAACTCTCTAGCTGTAATGTATGAAAGCTATCGTCCTGATCTTAGAGTTGGCAACACTGGTCTGCTGGTAAAGTATAGGTTCCTTTACGTTCTTACGTTTTAGTGTTCCGTCTACGGAATACCAGCAACTGCAACATCTATTGTACATGCTAACACAAAATGTTTTCTTGATTTGATGTACACTCATCCTTCCATTCAGCAATGTTGTTTTTATGATTGTGTGTGCCCTTCTTACAGTAGTTTACAAAGAAAATGAAGTTAACGATGACATATCTTGAAGTACTTGGGGATCTGTTTTGATCTAGACTTTTGAATGTTAACAGTTCATAAAATGGCAGAGATCTTAACTGTCTCGATTTCACCGCACACCTTTTGATTAGTCTGTGACCCGATTTTGGATAAAACCTAATACAATTTGATGTTAATATTGAATCATGGAATATCTTACTATGTAATGTTCTAAATTATCGCATGAATACGTAATTATGTTCAAATCAGTGACTTTGCTATCATCCTTATTAGATTAAAAGCTAATTTAATATCTAGCTGTTATGACACCATAACAGTTGTATGAGTGGCTATGATTTGAAACTTATTTGGGCTTATCATCCAAAATGGTTATATATAAGTTCTCTCATACTTTTCATTCACCTATTTAGAAAATGAGGAAAATGTGATTTGTTCCAAAATCCGATCGTGGATCAGTTATACGGTGTGCTGTGGCCTCTAGCCATTATGTTGATATCACAGCATGAAATATTAATTTCATTAACCCTCCTTAATAATCTTTAAAAAAAATATCTCAACCTAACTATTATCAAGGACATAAAATAAAATGCAACATGTAGGTTGCTTTTAAAGTCTTAGGGCCAAGACCCTTATTGAAACATCAGTAATCATTAAAGAAATATTTGATATGAAAAAGCGCCATTCCATACCCTTTTTCACAAATTTATGCACAACGGGAATATGTTCTTATACCGTATAACAGCGCTTCTCAAACGATGGGCCGTGAAGCTCTCATAGGTGGGCCGTGAGAAGCTCCAGAGAAAGAAAAAAAATATGGGGGAAAAAATATAGTATGTTTCACAGACCTAGACCTGTCCGACAGCCCGAATATGTATTGTTTGATCGGTCTACGTGGGTCAAACAAAGGTAAAGCATGCTTTATGCATGTTGTAATATGCATACACATTATGACGGTTTCGATTTAACTTTGATGTGAACCTTATCAGGTATGCATATTGTGTTAATTGTCGCCCATTTACCGGACCTTTGCGAATGCACTTAGTTCTTGAAGTGTTTGTTTCCAACGTGCTCCAGGGCTTTTATTCAAATTTCGAAAACATACTTTCATCAAAATGGACCCTTTTTTAAAGCTGAGTTTTCCACATTTAAACGTTTGTGCAATGCTTCATATTCCTAATTGACAAATAGGCCTACTCCTTCTTTGGTTTATCATGACATACTTTTCTTTATGTATCTCTCACTCTCCTTCTCTCCCTCTTTCATTCCGCCTTCACATTCAGCAGAGTGAATTTAGGGCATCATAGATCAAATATAAATAATATTTTCATTATTATCTCTTACTAAACAGGGCCGAGACATCTACCGTCTTGATTCGAACCCTGACTGGTACATCAACCCACGCCGATACTGTCAAGATTGGTACAGCGATGATCTGAGCAGGCCATCCTGGGCACCGTGGGCAGAGCCGTGTCCCTGTACTCGCTGGCAGGCCCAGATTGATGGAAGGTTTACTCGCTGCAACTACCCAATCTACGGCTACGGTTATGGCTACGGGTATGGCTACGGTTATGGCTACGGGTATGGCTACGGTTATGGCTACGGATACGGTTACGGCTCTGCGGGACTTCCTAGTTATTATTTCGGTGAGCAGTATATTTTTCTTTTCGTGCATCTGTTTCTTGTAATGAAGACATTCATTTATCATAAGTGGGTCTTGTCATATTCCTTCTTGTAATATATCATATTCCTCAGACTTGAGAGTTATCTTATAAGATTCTACCAGAACATCCTGGCTGCATCCAACAACATCCCTTATTCAAATATTGGCCATTGTCTTGATCTCAAGCTTTACCATGTGCAAATTCACAATCTGATCCCTGTTAACATAAAAATGGACCGGATGCTAAACTAGAACAGGGCTTACATTAATGAAATGACATCAAGCCCACGGTTTCATGCCCCCTTACTTTTTATTTTGTACAATGTGCTCATTTGATTTTCTACCAGGTTCTGTAATAAAGTGCCCCATAGAAAAGTCAGCTTATCCTCAAAATATCAATAGCCTGGATAACAAAGTGTTACGATACTGCAACAAATAACAATCAGAAATTGATGTATAAAGTTTAATTTCCTCTTTTTTTTTATTACAGGAAATAATTATACATAAATAAAACAAATAATGATCTTACATAAATCTCTTGAAATGTCCGATGTAAAATCCCGAAGTGATGATACTATATCCAAGTAATAATCCAAATGATAAAATCCCAGTTGACTGGCGAAAATTCACAATGATGGCGATGATGAAACTGATGTTGAAGTCCGATGAATAATAAAAGTCACTGTAACGAGTTGAAATGTCCGTGAAGACGATGTTGATGATGATTAACAGTCAATTTCAGCAATCCATGGGTTGAAGCGTGTTCATTGAACAGGTTGATGATGTTGATGATCTCGATGAGAACTGATAATTTCTCTCTCAAAATAACTGCAAACAGTTCATTGATGCATAAACTGCTCTGATCTGATCTGGTGAAGTGATCTCATATGATGTGATGTGATCTCCTGCTCTCATATGATGTGATGGTCAAAGTGATCTAATATGATGTGATGATAATCTTGAAGAATCCACCAGCTTTATATAGTTTGCAGCTATTCTTCTAGAACTCACTATTAAGGAAGGTTCTAGCATTTTCTTTAAAAAAACTTTCTTCTTTCAGGAGCAGTCAAAATCCAGAAGACTCTTGAATGACCTCATTGAAATCAACAGTGTGTCAATAACATAGCTAAGCCTATTGTTCCTAATCTCTATTCAGAAATAACAATACAACTCCTTGGCCTTTTAAATAGGCAAGGCCTGCATAATAAAAAGACATTCCTGAATGTTCTTTACAATTCTTGGCTATCCTTAAAGGGAAATAACTAATAGATGAATGTAATTGCTTTTAAAATTCTTTTACAATTATTCTTATATATAACACCTCCCCCATCGGAGAAAAGAAAGCTTTACCGTAGTAAAGGTTTCTTTAAGATTACTTTTTCTTTTAACTGTTCAAAGTCATCTTGATAAATCATTTACATTTATCGTGTACAAAGATATAGTACTTAACGAACATGTTAAAATAAGTGAACATCAAAGATGTTTTCTTCAAATGACACACTTGGTCAAAATCATGAATAATTTCACTTTTTATACTCTTGATAGAGCATCAGCAATTACATTATTCTTTCCCTTTATGTGTACAATTTTCAAAGGGAATGGTTGGAGCATTAGGCTCCATCTATACAGTCTTTGATTCTTTGTTTTGAATTTCTCTAAAAACACAAGAGGATTGTGATCTGTATAGACTGTAATCTCTCCATTGGTTAGATACACCTCAAACTGCTGAAGGGCTAGTACGAGACTCAGGGCCTCTTTTTCAATAGTTGAGTATTTCTTTTGAAACCGATTGAGTTTCTTAGAGAAGTAGCACACTGGTTTTTCGATGCCTTCTTTATCTTCTTGGAGCAATACTGCTCCTACTCCAACATCACATGCATCAATTGCTACTTTGAATGGCTTTGTGAAGTTTGGAGCTGCCAAAATAGGCTCATTCACCAAAATGGCCTTTAATTTCTCAAATGATCTTTGACATTCGTCAGACCAAACATACTTCACTTTTGCCTTCAGCAGGTTTGTCAGAGGACTAACCACAGTACTGTAATTTGGAACAAATTTCCTGTAGAAGCCACTCATACCTAAGAATCTGAGCAATTCTTTCTTAGTTGTGGGAGTTGGAAAGTCTAAGATAGCTTGTATCTTGGCTTCTCTTGGTAGCACTTGCCCTTGACCAACCACATGACCAAGATATGTGACCTTTGCCTTGGCAAATTCACTTTTCATCAGATTCACTACTAGATTGGCTTTGTCCAGCCTGTCAAACAGTGCTCGCAAATGATTCAGATGATCATTCCAAGTATCACTGTATACTAGGATGTCGTCTATGTATACGACACAATTGTCAAGTCCGGCAATCACTTGATTTGTCAACCTTTGGAAGGTTGCTGGTGCATTTTTCATTCCAAAAGGCATGACTTTGCATTGAAACAAGCCTCCAGGTGTGACAAAGGCTGATATCTCTTTGGCTCGGTCAGTCAGTGGCACTTGCCAATATCCTTTAAGCAAGTCTATCTTTGTGATATAGGCAGAATTTCCAACCCTATCAATACAATCTTCTAACCTAGGAATTGGATACGAGTCAGTCTTAGTTACTGCATTTACCTTCCGGTAATCAATGCAAAATCTCTGAGAGCCGTCTGGCTTTGGAACCATTACAATGGGAGAACTCCAACTACTCTGACTCGGTTCGATTATGTCATTATCTAACATAAACTGTATTTCCTTATTCACCATTTCCAACTTGCTTGGATTGAGCCTATAAGGATTCTGTTTGATAGGTCTTACATCACCTATGTCTACGTCATGTACAGTTAAAGGTGTACGACCTGGTTTGTCTTTACACACATTTTCATATTCTCTTAACAGGCCAGATATATCATTCCTCTGATCTTCAGGCAGGTATTTTAATGCCTCATCCATATTTCCTAACATCTCTGAGTTAGACAACTTTATACCACATGGTTCGTTCTTAGATACATCTGTATAAGACAATTCATTATCTGTCTTTCCATAGCATTCTTCTTCATGAACATCTACATGTTTTTCTTCTTCTTTGACCTGTGTTGTACCTATTGGCTGACTAGCCTCTCGCTCAAAGTATTCTTTCAACATGTTTACATGACAAACTCTTTGAGACTTTCTTCGATCAGGGGTACTGATCACATAGTTGACATCATTCAATTTCTTTTTGACTATGTAGGGACCACTAAACCTAGCTTTCAAGGGCTCACCTTGCAAAGGCAACAACACTAACACTTTGTCTCCAGGCTTGAAACTTCGCTCTTTTGCATTTTTGTCAGCATGAGCTTTCATTTTTCCCTGCGACTCTTTCAAGTGTTCCTTAGCCACATCACAAGCTTTTGAGAGCCTTTCTCTAAACTTTGACACATAGTCTAGAAGGTTTACATCATCATCCTGAACCATAAACCTCTCTTTGATAAGCTTTAGAGGACCCCTAACCTCATGACCATAGACCAATTCAAATGGACTGAAACCTGTGGACTCATTCGGGGAATCCCTAGTTGCAAACAGTAGGAATGAGATCCCTTTATCCCAGTCATCGGGATAGTCTTCACAATAAGCCCTAATCATGGTCTTCAAAGTCTGATGATAGCGTTCTAACGCTCCTTGGGACTGTGGGTGATAAGCAGAAGACTTAATCTGCTTTACTCCCAACTCCTTCATAACTTGCTGAAATATTCCTGACATGAAATTTGACCCTTGATCAGATTGAATTTCCTTCGGCAGACCGTACCTAGTGAAAAACTGCACTAACGCCTGGACCACTGTCTTCGCAGTGATACTCCTCAAAGGTATTGCCTCTGGAAACCGTGTAGACAAGTCCATAATCGTCAGGAGAAATCTGTGACCCGACCTCGTTCTGGGTAAGGGTCCGACACAATCAACAAGAACCCTAGTAAAAGGTTCATCAAATGCAGGAATGGGTATCAATGGAGCAGGCTTGATAGAAGGCTGTGCCTTACCAATAATCTGACATGTGTGACATGTCTTACAGAAATGCACAACATCTTTGTGCATCTTAGGCCAATAGAAATGCCTCATAATTCTATCTTCTGTCTTCCGAATACCGACATGACCTGCCATAGGTAACTCATGAGCCATTTTCAGAATATCTGTGCGGTAACAAGGAGGAACTACAACCTGGTGAATTATACACCAATCTTCATCAGCTGGTCTCCGGGGAGGTCTCCATTTCCTCATCAAAATGTCATCTTTGACATAAAAGCACTCAGGAACCTTATCAGCCTCAGCCTCAGAACATGCTTTCTGTGACAAGCTTTTTAATTCTGGGTCTGCCTGTTGTGCCTGTACTAGGGAGGATTTACTAAACAAACTATCATTGTTAGCAACAGAGCCTTCAACACTATCCCCATTCAAATCCTTGAAAAAGGTTTCAGCTAACCAGACATCAGTACTCTCCTCTACATCAGCAGATTCCGCATCATCCTTTTCAGCTCTACGAGTCTGAGACCTAGTAACAACACAATCCGGGAAAATCCCTGGAAAATCTTCCTGCAACAATTCAGTTTCAGCTACCTCAACGGGCTTTTCCGAAACCACTGGAGATGCAACAACTTTATCTCCAGCCAAGTCGTTACCTAACAAGAAATCATCACCTTTCATGGGTAATTCTGGAACGACACCAACAGTCACAGGACCACTAACTAGGTCACACTTTAAGTCGACCTTATGCAAAGGAACCGACATGAAATTTGGGCCAATACCTTGAACTAAGACGTTGGCATTCTCTGAACTCTCCGGAGGAAGAGCCGAATCCCCTGGCACCATCAGGGACTGTGCAGCCCCTGTATCCCTAAGGATCACCACTGACCTACCAGCAGCACCAGTCGAACAAGGGGATACTTCACCATCATGCAAAAAACTTCTAAAAGTTTCATCAACCTGTTTGACTTTATCAGCAAATACTAGAGAAACACTCTCAACATCTTGATTGGGCTCTGATGGAACAAACTCCATCGAGGGAACACTTGTTTGCTTGACAAAACCCATGTCTTTCTTACTTTTGGTTGGCATTCCAACCAATTTCCAACATGATTCTTTCAAATGTCCCGATTTATGACAATGAGTACAAATTTTGGAACGACGACTCTCAGACCTTTTGGTTGATTCTGTGCCCCCACTAGCCTGATTCTTATTAGCGTCTTTGTCCTTGCTTGCATATTTTCCCTCACTAGGTTTATTGTGGGATTCAAATGACCCTTTACCTTTCTTTTTCCAATAATTCTTGAAAGGAGGCCTATCTCCACTACCTTTATGTGTGACCTCAAATTCATCAGCTACTATGGCTGCTTTACTGACTTCAGTAACTCTATGGTCATCTAAGTGAGATTTAATGCCAAAAGGAAGACTCTTTTTGAATTCTTCTAGGAGGACAGCTTCCCTAAGGTGAACAAAATCTTTGTCAACTTTCAGTGATCTATACCACTTATCGAACATCATCTCTTGTTCCCTAGCAAATTCAACATACGTCTGGCCTGATTGTCTTTGCATGTTCCTAAATTTATGTCTGTACGCTTCTGGTACCAACTCATATGCATTGAGAATTGTTTCTTTTACTGTAGCATAGTCACATGATTGCGTTTCAGAGAGCGAAGAATAGACTTTTGCAGCCTTTCCAACAAAAACACTTTGAAGGAGAAGAGTCCAGTATTCCTCGGGCCAATTCAATCTCTTGGCCACTTTTTCAAATGACACAAAATATGTATCAACTCCCTCTTCATCAAATTTTGGCACAAGGCGAATATTTTTCGCCACATCAAAGCCTTGGGGAGATTTATCTTTAACAAAGTTAGTATTTGCATGAGCTAACTCCATTTCTTTCAACTTTAACTGGTACTCCAATCTCATTTTCTCCATTTCAATGTTTTCTCTGATTCTTTCCTTCTCGACATTCTCTTTCATTTTCATTTCCATTTCAAACTTTGCAAGTTGAATCTGAGCATCATCTGAAACAGTAACAGAAATTTCAGACTCCTCTGTAAGCTTCATGTGACTAGCTAACAAGTCAATTATCTCTGCCTTCTTTAATCCTGGGGCTAGAGATACACCAAAATGATCACAAACTGTTATCAAATCATCTTTCTTCAGTGACTTCAACTGATCATATGACAATTCTGTCATTGCAAGAAATTCTTCAACATCAAATGTAGCCATAGTGAATATACACAAATACAAGCACGTAATAACACAGTACAGTATATTCTAGAACTTTCCAAAAATTTCCAGAATGTTTTCAATTCAAATTGAGATTTGTTTCAAACTGACTTTCGTCTCAAATTGGCTTTCGTTTCCTGAAAAACTGATTTTCGTTTCAAATTGGCTTATACAAATTTGGTTTTCGTTTCCCGGACAAGCCCCCAAAATTATTTGTTACGATACTGCAACAAATAACAATCAGAAATTGATGTATAAAGTTTAATTTCCTCTTTTTTTTTATTACAGGAAATAATTATACATAAATAAAACAAATAATGATCTTACATAAATCTCTTGAAATGTCCGATGTAAAATCCCGAAGTGATGATACTATATCCAAGTAATAATCCAAATGATAAAATCCCAGTTGACTGGCGAAAATTCACAATGATGGCGATGATGAAACTGATGTTGAAGTCCGATGAATAATAAAAGTCACTGTAACGAGTTGAAATGTCCGTGAAGATGATGTTGATGATGATTAACAGTCAATTTCAGCAATCCATGGGTTGAAGCGTGTTCATTGAACAGGTTGATGATGTTGATGATCTCGATGAGAACTGATAATTTCTCTCTCAAAATAACTGCAAACAGTTCATTGATGCATAAACTGCTCTGATCTGATCTGGTGAAGTGATCTCATATGATGTGATGTGATCTCCTGCTCTCATATGATGTGATGGTCAAAGTGATCTAATATGATGTGATGATAATCTTGAAGAATCCACCAGCTTTATATAGTTTGCAGCTATTCTTCTAGAACTCACTATTAAGGAAGGTTCTAGCATTTTCTTTAAAAAAACTTTCTTCTTTCAGGAGCAGTCAAAATCCAGAAGACTCTTGAATGACCTCATTGAAATCAACAGTGTGTCAATAACATAGCTAAGCCTATTGTTCCTAATCTCTATTCAGAAATAACAATACAACTCCTTGGCCTTTTAAATAGGCAAGGCCTGCATAATAAAAAGACATTCCTGAATGTTCTTTACAATTCTTGGCTATCCTTAAAGGGAAATAACTAATAGATGAATGTAATTGCTTTTAAAATTCTTTTACAATTATTCTTATATATAACAAAAGTGCAATACCACAGTCCTAATCAGGATACTAATATTACTATGATTCACTTGTATTTTGTCATATCTTATGTCCTATTAACAGACAGAAGAGCGACTACCTGTTATCAGCCTCGATGGCCCAGATTTGGAGGTGGATACAGATGTACCTATGAGTTCTCTGCTTTGATCAGGGGCTATAGAAGTCTTTGGCGGTCCAGCCACTACCAAGCAGTCATGCCACCGAACGCTAGATTCTTCTCATTCTTCTATTACTCCCTTAGTTACTATTATGCATGGATTGGTGAGTTTGCATGTACATCATATGTCAAGTGTTGTGGTCTTGTATAGCTGACATAGCTTTGACAGTGCCGTGAGTTCGATTCCTAGTCCTTGGGGTAATTTCCTTCAGCGAGAGATAAGCCCCGCATTGTCCTTCCTCTTGAGGCAAATGATTGCCTTCCCTGATAATTTCTTGAATGCGCGACGCTCTTTTGACAGCTTGAGCTAAGCCGCATAATAAATGTGCACCGTTAAATAATGAGTTGTGCTTCAGCGACCTCCATGTACGAAGATTTAAGAACAGAGAAGATGTATTATGAAATGCCTTTCAGGACAAAACACATTCAAGGAGTCTTTGTCGAAAAGTAGTGAATCAAAACAGCAGTTTAGTCCTTGACTCCGGACAAGCAATATATTTGCAATTTTTCATCAGCTCCAAAACCTAAGACAAAAATTTTCGACAACGACCTCCCAGCTGATTCTTTGTCATTTGACGGGTATTTTCAATGCATGTATTGTGCTCTTAAATACTCCGTACGACACGGACCGAAAACATCATATTATATGTACGGTACCATTATACTCAATTAAAAAAACTTTTTAATCGTCACTTTAATCCTTTAGTTTAGTACCTCCTTTAGAAAATTGTCTCAGTGCTGTAAAATAAATGCAGCATAATTACCCTGGGCTCAGGAAACGGATTCCTCCATGTTCCAATTCATAGTCCTCGGAAGCGGGGGTGCTGAAGCAACCCCAAGTTTTGTCCTTTGGGGTGCTGCGTGTATCATTCTGCATAGGTTGCACTCGCAGGTATTCTGGAAGATGTGTAAAAAATGCAAATATAAACAAAATAGCCTTCATTTCCCTTCGGGGAACAGTAATGGATTTTTCTTTTGTGCCCCTGACCCACATGCCGTTCCCGCATTTCTTTGCATGTTCATGTACTGTAAATTTTTGTATTGTAATGTAATGTGTTTGTACTATTTATATTGGACAAATAAATAATAATGAATTCCACTATTCACCTTGTATTAGTTAATCAGTATCTGTTTTACACTGGATAGAGAGAGATGTCTTACCCCGTTTCTACTGCTGTGGACTTGCTGGTGGAAATTTCTGTAGTCTTTACGAGCGACGTCGTCCACGTGCTCACTGCTTTGGTTACAGACGACCATGGTTGGGTAAGAAATATCACCGAACTGATATAATGATTAACAATATATTATTTTCATATTATCAGATGCGAAATCATGGTAGTAGATGTATTACGCCGAGCAAATGAGTCTTTCGAACTCTTGTTGGAATATTCCCCAGGTAGTGGAGAAAATGCATATTTAGTGTGTAGGCATGCCAGGGTCAGATGACTGGAAGAATGATTTGTAACGCAATTTTTGTCAGCTCCGAATTTATGACGAAACTGCTGTACTGGTTCGTCATTTATCGACAAATACCTCCCATCTGTTCATTGTCATTTGAGTGGCTTTTTCAATACATATTCCCTGTTCTTGAATCCGTCGTGCATCGCTTAGTGAAAGTTCTATATCCTCATGTAGATGCAGACAACGTTATTTTGGTGACATTTTTTTTGAAGTAGTATTTATTAAAACATTCAGTTCAAAATCATACATACAATAGTATATTAACAAAACATTGTTCACAAAGTCAAATAAATAATTATTCATAGTACAAAAAAGAATTGTACACACAAAAAAATACAGAATATAACATTCGAGTCATCAGGAACAAAATAGTTATAACAAAAGAATTCATAGCGACGCAATTGAACTAAATGAGTAAACGAAGTAAAAGCCCTCCCATCCCAACTGCCCCCCCCCCACCCACATCCCATCCAAGCCCAGGAAGCGCGACCTGCTTCCCTCCCCTCAACCCTAGCTACCCTCCATTTCAGTCTACATTCTGAGCCACAAGCATGATCTAACTTGTGCACCTGAATCTTCACTCCAAATGCAAAAGAGCCACCCCGGCCCCCAAACACACCCCTCCCAGAGAGAGATAAGAGACTAGTTACTCCAAAAGCGGGATCCATATACCCGAGAGCGCGCCATAGCTCCCTCTAGAGCGAACAGCATTATATTTTTTTTTCACTCCAGAACGAACAAAAATGCACCCAAAAGATACAAAGCCCACCCCAAAATGACCGCCCTCGAACCCCTCCAAGAGGAGTGCGACCATAGGACCAGACCATCTCCTCGCAATTAGAGTGTTTAATAACTGTATGCTTGAACTTTCTTAGCCTCAGCATCCCTAGAAAATAAACGTGTCCCATTTCCTGAAATGGTTTGTTAATAGACCCCTCTGTTCAGCTAGTTTTCTTTCTTGAAGTCTATGTTCTTGTATTTTTTCCTTAACACGGTTAAGGGTCGGTGGATCTTTTGTGTTACTACTATTTTTAAAATCATATACTTTATGAGGATTATTATGTGATTTAATAATTGAGCCTCTCCTTTAGTTGACCCTTCCACGCCTACGTGTACACCTTTTTTATCTATATTTGTAATGATATATGATTTGACATAGTCGATCAAGAATTATGAACCCAAGTACCAGACATCCAAGTGGCCTCAAGCCTCAATGGGATTAGGTACGTTTGTAGACTGGTAGCTTTGTTTATAGAGGTGATTCTTAAAAAGAGAATTTTTGTTGAAATTTCAGGATGGTTTTGGGGTGACCCGCATATCAATACTCTCGATGGGAGGAAATACACCTTCAACGGCCTGGGTGAATACATTACGTTATCTTACAGTCACGGTGATCCATTCGTTTTACAATCAAGAACTGGCAAGGCTTTTAACAACAGTGAACCCGTTGAACACGGAACGGTCTTCATTGGGTTCGCTGCTACACAAGATATCACAAAGGTAGGTGGAGTTCGGAATTCATTTTATACAGTTCATTCCCATACAAGAACAAATGCGAGAAGTCACGGATGTATTTTGATGTCCCCAAATTTGGTATGACCTTTTCAGTGGCGCATCAAACAAATGTGAGAGTTGGTAAAGATAACATGAATTTTAGAAAAGGAATTTTTATTAGTTTATGGTTGTCAAAAACCGATTGTTTATTTAGGTTTAAAGCATGAAAATAGCCCAAATTCCATGCTACACTAAGTCTAGCTACACATTGTACAGTTGATTGATAAATATAATGCATTCTTTTTTTATTTCATTGCGTCTTGAGAACTATTCAACATGGATTTTTAATCGTACTATTATCATTAATATTGATCAGGTCGAGTTCCAGCTGAACGACAACAGGACAGAAATGAGTATTCTCGTTAATGGTTCCTCCATTAATATGACAGACTTCCTAAATGGTAAGCAACGAATATTAACGATTTATGACGATGATGATGATGAAGGTGATAATGATTAAGATGAAAACGATCGTTACGACGACATCTCACGATCTAGTTAATGGTTCCTCCATGAACATGACTGACTTCATAAAGTATTTATTGTAGTTTGATAAAGGCGGTGATAATCATAATGTTGTTGTTGTTGTTGTTGGTGGTGGTGGTGGTAGTAGTGGCGGTAGTGGTAATGATGCTGATGAATGATGATAACGAACCAGAAAGTGAGGATGATGTATGACCATGCAATTAAAGGTTTCTCCATTAAAATGTCTTGATTTCCTAAACGTTAAAATCAAACATGAATGTATAAATACTGTGCATCATGAAAATGACTTATCATTTTGATAGAAGCTCTGAAAACATCTGATTGACGGACTGAAACAGTACTAGTGAATTAACAGTGATGATAAGGAGGATGGTGAGGATGATAACAATGATTGTGATGATGATCATGAATATGGTGGCGGTAGGGATGATAATGATGGTGATGCTGATGTTGATGAGGTTGGTGATGATGATGATGATTATAATGGCCTTGGTACTTGTAGTGGTATTTCAAAGAGCTTAGATGGTCGTGTTGGCTGGTGTAAAGAATTATAGGCTGTACAACAGCTGATCACAGCAATAACATCATGAACATCACTTTGAGACTATACCCCCACATTAGATTGAAAACAAGATTAAAAACTAGGTTATACAACAAATGATAAATTGTTAAACTCTTAATCTCTCTATGTTCATTTCTAGATGGATATGACTCGCAGGATCCGACTTTCATCTTATCCTCGGATAATGAGACCGAATCAGAGGATGAGATCAAGGCCACAGCTCTCTTTCAACCAGAAGGCTATTCGAGTACGTCCTTCACAGTGACCTTTAAGAATGGGATCTTGGATATAAGCGTCATGGTTCCGCCTGAGTATTCTGAGAACGCAACAGGGAGGGGTCTGCTTGGTAAGGCTTCTTGTTGGATACGTGGGATAAGATACCCTTTACATCTTTTTATTTGATAGATGGGAGGTCGAAACGTTCATCTCGGGGATACGATCAAGTGGCTTTGCAGTACGTGGGGATTGACACAATCTTATTTTTCCAAAACGAAAGAGTGCAGTAATGACTTTCCGCTTAGTAGGTCCATGGTCAAACGTAGCCACACAGCATTGTTTTTTTTTTAGAATTCCCAATGGTTTTGCTGATAAAGCTTTCTTCTTCTTGTAATGTTTGTCTCTGTTTGTCAATGATCGTCTCTCTTCTTGTAACAAACTTTTCATGTGAGGAGAGAAACTCTTTAATGATGCTCATCGTTTGATCGCAGGCTCTGGCGGGTGATTCACGGTTGGACTCAGGCGAGTTCTTCAGGTAACGTATGTTAGAGTTCCCTAAGTCTCTGCCACAATCTCTCCATTCGTAGGTTTCCAAAGAAGGAATGTTGAATAAGGGAAGGATGTTAATTAGAACCAATAGGAGAACAAAATCATTAACATAAAATATACCGTTGCATTAGCTGAGTCATCGGACCGCCATGGCCAACGTCGACTCAGCTTCGGTCGTTTGCAAATGAGGTATATCCTGTACCGGTATACATCGCAAGCATATGTATTTAATGATAGTACTATAAAGATAATCATCTTGTCTTATGAACGATACAACAATTTTTTTCGAAACGTTTTATCAAGCATATTGAGCTGATATTTTCGCATTACACCCTCCTTTATTTACATCTTTATCAGGTAATGTCAATGGAAATAAATCGGATGATTTTCTTTTACGGAATGGAACGTTACTTACCGATCAACCCGGGAGAAATTTAACAGAAGAAGAAATATTCCAATTTGGACAATCATGTGAGTTTTCAGGTTTCATTTGCACATGTATACTTAAAGGAGAATGAAACCATTGGAACATTGTGTGAAAACAGAAAAATCAAAGAAACAGATCAACAACAGTTTGAGAAAAATCAGACAAATAATGAGAAAGTTATGAGCATTTGAATATTGCGATCACTAATGCTATGGAGATAGCAAATTGGCAATGCGACATAGATGTGTGATGTCACTTGTGAACAACTCTTCCCATTTCTTTAGTATATATTTCACTTGAATTGCCTCTTTTATCACATCTATCCATAGATCATGTGATTTTTCTACATGAGGGCATGTAATACATATTTTTTAAGAATACACCATGGATAAAGAGTTTGTATCATCATAAGAAAAAGCAAAAATAGACATTTTGAGGGTATTTTATCGTCCACTAAAAGGAAAGTTGTTCATCAGTGACATCACACATCCTTGTTGCAATGCCAATGGGAGGATGTCTATAGCATTAGTGATTGCAATATTCAAATGCTCATAACTTTCTCATTATTTGTCCGATTTTTCTCAAAACTTAGTCTTATTCTATGATTTTTCTGTTTCTACACAGCCTATTTGTTCTAAAGGTTTCATTCCCCTTTAATTATCAAGCAACGGATGATGATGACAATGGTGACGTTGATGATCATCATCATTAGGGGGCATCGTATTCTAGTGTTTAAGACTCCCGTCTTTTTATCTTAGGGACGTGTGTTTGATTCCCTGCCACATCATGTTTTCCTTCAGCAAGAAATTTACCCATATTGTGCTGCACTCATACCAGGTGAGGTAAATGCGTCCGGCAGGAAGTAATTCCTCAAGATGTGAGCACCGGAATCGATAGAAAGCTTAGCCAGGGTAATACAGGAGCACCTTGAGTACCTAAAATGGTGGATACGTGCACTATACAAATCGTATATTATTATTATTGTATATTGTATAATGATGATGCTGAAAATGAGAAAAAAAAGATGGTGGTGGTGACTGTGGTGGGAGTGAGGATAATAATGACGACAGTGAGGAAAAATAATAATATTGGTAATGTTGGTAATAATTATGGCGATGATGATGACGATAATGGTGATGAAGACAATGATGATGATGATAATGGTAGACCTAATACCAATGGTCACCTTTCACAAATCTAAACAACCATTAAACCTCCTTATCTAACTGAACAGAGTTCTTGTTTTACTCCTAAAGGGATGATTACGGAGAACGAGTCGCTGTTTGAATACGGTGATAGGGACTGGAGTTACTATAACCCAAGTAACTACACACCAATGTTCTTAGACGCCCTGCTCGCCCTCGACCCAGACAGGACCAGTAAGGCCCGGCAGACTTGCGGGGATGACGAAGCATGCCTCTTCGACTTCCTCGCCGTCAACCCCGAATTGGGAATGCAGACGATGGACACCGGTAACCAACTTGACAACGATCTTCTAAACCTTGGTGAGATTTTTCATTGCTATCAACTCCAAATAATGAATATTATTGTACATTCTTATTGTTATCTTACATTGTTTTGTAATTTTTGATACCTATTGCATTGCATATATATTTATTGTATATTTATTGTTATGTTTAATGATTGTTTCAAATTGAACTAACAAAACCAGCAGCATTATACTTCAAGCTATAAATTGGCTACCAGCTGTAATTTTATTTTACATGCATACTTCCAAGTTGTATTTTTATAAGAGCTTTTTTTCTTATTGGAATAAAAAGAGCAAATAGCAATGACAGCATTGAGGTATTTATCCTTGATAATCTCAGGACCTATAGGTTATGTCTCCAAGATCGAATGGAAATGGTTTTTTAAAAAAAATGCAATTAAGTAACATTTCTGATTTTTATAAAGACAAGCATGATATGTATTGTATTTTTTTAACTGTATAGATAACTTCCCTCCGAATATAACAAGTGTGACAGAGCTGACAGAAACAGATGGACTTCAAGAGGATAATGTTCTTTTTGTGCAAGTGGGCGTGAATATTACCTTAGAGATTACTGCACAGGACCCTAACAATGATGATGACGTATATTTCACTTTCAACGATACAACTCCAGATGGCGCCAATATCAGTTCAGGTGAAATTTTCAAGGGTGTGGGTGCCAGTGCGTGTTCATTGCTACTTACCCTCATTTACTCGCCTACATAATGATTTAGAGTTTTTATGACAGTTAAAATTATATATCATAGTTACATAACTGAACTGAAGTTTGAATGATTACACATGCTCTATCTTTTCCCTTTTCCATTCTCTTTATTTATATCCCCATCTCATCGTGATTTTCATGTGATTTTCAATTCAATTCAATCGTTATCTTTCGACCTTCTATTTCCATCTCCCTCTCTCTTTTAAATGTCTTCCTTTTTGTATCTGTCATCTCTGTCTTGCCGTCATTTCTCACCCTTTTCCTTTTTCTATGTCGAGTCGCTCTCTCCCACCCTCTCCTCTGTCTGTTCGTCCCTCTCTAACTCTGTCCGTTTCTCTGCTGTTTCCTCTTTTCTTAACATGTTCTCCCCTTTAATATCTCTCACTTTCTTCCCCAACCCTTTTATCTACTACTTCCATAGATGGCATATTCACCTGGACACCCACTGACCTGAACGTCTCCTCCATCGAGATCATCGCCATGGACAACCGAGGCGCGGAGACCTCTTTGTCGTACAAGGTCCTCATCTGCCACTGCGAGAACGATGGAGAGTGTGACTTCGAGAGCCAGGCCGAGGGACAGGACCTCAATGCTAATGGCTTTGCTGTAAGTATAACCAACATATGAGAAGGAACTATTATAGTTGGGTAAATTTGTACTAAAGATTGTGTCATCCAGACGTTGAGATAGTGGACGAGAAGGCAAGCTCCTTAAACTCGGAAAGCAGACTTGTGTAGAACACGAAGACAGGATGACAAGCTATAAGAACTAGGCGAGTCAATTTGTTTGGGAAAAGATGACAAGATGAAGAGTCTAGTCTAGTTCCAAATTCCAAGTTTCAACTCGTCTTCATGTTGTCTTTTCCCAAACAAATTGCCTTTCTGAGTTTCAGCTCGTTTTCTCTCACCTTAACAAGTCAATAAGCCAAGTTCCAAAGACACGTCATTTTGTCTTCTAATGTATATTACTGGCTGAGTTGTCAAGTTTCAACTCACTTGTCTTTTCATTCCAAATTTTAACAACTTGTCCATTTGTCTCAAACATTTATCGTAATGTTATCACCCGCGACATGCACAATAGAATCTACAATTCATCTGCAGGTAACTATTCTTGACCAATCATTAACCATACCTAAAGCATACTTAGTTGGATTTTTCTGCACTTACTTATTTAAAGAGAAATTCTAGTAGTTGCAGTAAACACTGATTTCATGAGAAAGTCTGTAAAACAAGGCTAAATTGTCAGCATATCATCAAGGATCTAGATCTGGTACAGTTACATTAACTGAACTTTGTGAAATCTTGAAATCTACGCTGAAAAATGTTCACACCGAAGATCCCAAACACAGATAATCGCACGTGGGACAATGTATAATTATTGCTTAGAGCGTCGGGCCCGACGCTCTACCCGAATCCTGTGCTTATTTGCTGATTTCTCAGCAATTACACAATTTCTTCCAAAATCCTTTGGCACAGGCATTTAATTTATACAAACAGACACTTTGGTGGTAATTTCATTGGATTCTGTACGAACTTATTTTGATATTGTTACCAAAACTAGCATTTACCTTTAATTTTGCTCAAAGCATTTACATTAAAAGAGCAAAAAATCACATTTTTTTGCTAATACAGGTGGTCACGTGCAACTGCACTGACGGATGGTCAGGTGAGCACTGTGACGTAGACTACGATGCATGTGAGGGTAGCGGGCCTTGTCATGAGGGGGTTATCTGCTACGATGAGCCCCCGTCCTCAGAGGAAGAATACAGATGCGGGCCATGCCCTCCTCAACTAACAGGAGACGGGAGTAATTGCTTCGGTGAGTTATACGAGAACCCAAGCTATAAGGGAAAAGTTGTTTTTAGAAAAAAAATATAAAAATTAGACCAGCATATAGGTGAATTTTGAACAATATCGAACAACAATACATTGTAACAGTAAGAAAGTTATAAATTTTTAAGAGTTGTGAAAAGGTGAATATTTCTGTGTGGACTTCAAATTTGCTGCATTGGTGATGTTGGGAATAAATGACTCTTACACATGCTCCAAAACACAAAGTGGTTAGAATGTCATTTTTGTCTCGCCCACCAGAGGTGAAGGTAAGACTTAGGGATCCAAATGTTGTCCATCCGTCACAAACCTTATGACACATAACTCCACAACCGTGAGTCACTTTTCAACCAAACTTGGATGGTAGCACTTGATGGGCGTGCATGTTATGCTGCAGTCGGAGGTTACATGGTAAGGTCAAAGGTCATATTCTGGTCAAAGTTAAAGTTTACTTGTAAGGCTCTCATATGACACTTAACTCCGAAACCGTAAGTCACTTTTCAACCAAACTTGGATGGTAGATGTACTTGGGGGACCTGCATGTTAGGCTGCAGTCAGAGGTCACACGGTAAGGTCAGAGGTCATTTTCAGGTTAACGTACATGCAAGACTCTAATGACACCTAACTCCGCAACCGAAAGTCACTTTCCAACTAAACTTGGATGGTAAATTTACTTTGGGGACCTACATGTTATGCTGCCGTCGGAGGTCACATGGTAAGGTCAAAGGTCATTTTTAAGTCCACGTTAAAGTTTTCGTGCAAGAATCTCTTTTGACACATATCTCTGCAACCGTGAATCACTTTTTAACCAAACTTGGATGGTAGATGTACTTAGGGGACCTGCATGTTATTGTGTTAGGAGGTCACTAGGTATGGTCAAAGTTCATTTTAGGTCAATATTAAATTTTACGTGCAAGACTCTTATGACAAGTGTTAATCCATCCAAGTCATTTAATAATAATTGATTTGATTTGAATTTATTTCTGCACTCAGCATAAATATTCAACATATCATCTAGGTGATACAATTAAGTTTTACAAAACAAGTTAAGAAATGGTCATAACAAAGCAATGAAAAATTAATATAAAAAAGCAGCAATATTCAATGAAAATGAAATAACAGTTTAAACGAATGCAGGAGACCGCCATCGTGAGCGGTTAAGCTTGAAAATGATGGCGGCCTAATAATAATAATATAAGTATATTTACCCAGGGAAGTCGCTTCAGTTCCAAAACTGTTCTCCCAGCGGGCCCTGCTATTATTACCTTTAACACAATGACACAATTATAACACAATTTCACAATGAAGATTCAATACAATTCTGTTGCATGCCCTCGCAAATCATGATATTTCTGGTTATTTTCATAAGTGGGCGAGACACAAAATAGCTTATGCCTTGTTTAAAAGTTTTACTTCAAAATATTTTTTTGCTTGAGGACATAAAACTGTGCTATTCGTGTTATACAGTATTTTGATTAATTACTTTTCCATGGAAATTGGTACTCTTAAGAAAACCACAAATCCATGATAAAATAGTACGCATCCTATATTGGAAAGTTCTCTTAAAGTAATGAACAATTAATATTGCAGTCTTTTTAATATAAGCTATGATCATGTGTAGAATGTGATTTATATAATTTGATTACCTTTGTCCCAAAATTATTCACAATTGTATACTTTAACAATATTTCCTCCATTCTTACATCTTGATTTGTCAAGACTTCAACGAATGTGCTGAAAATGACACCAACGAATGTGACCAGATTTGTGAAAATGAATTGGGTTCCTACACATGCTCTTGTGAACCGGGCTACAGGCTTGGCCTTGATCAACGTTCCTGTACTGGTAGGCTAATTTGGAAGTTTGTAAGGGTGGTGTTGATGTGAATTGGGCAGGATAGGGTGAATGTGTGTGTGGAGTCAGTGCGTGTACGTGGGTGTGTGTTTTGGTAGTACGGGAGCATGAAAGGGTGTGTGTGTGTGCGCGCACGCACATGTGTATGACAAATGGGGGAATTTTCTGGGTGTATGTGGGTAAGTTGATTGGTGGGTGGATTTGTGTGGGTGAGTGTGTGTAGGCGTGTGTATGTGAGCACATATGTGGAGTGTGGGTAAAGTGTATGGCAGTGTGTTATTTGTTAACTGTATGCCATTGAAATTGATTAACCAAGCTTTGAAAATGTTGGAGATGACGGAATGATCCAAGAATAGAAGAAAAAGCCACACAAAAAATGAAAATTATGAGCAGACAGAATTTGTTTAAAAAGCATGTCTTCTTCGTCATTGTAAAAGATAGTAGAATAGTAGTAGTAACGGTAGTTGTCATCGTCGTAGTAGTAGTAGTAGTACATGTAGTAAAAGAAGTAAAAAATTCTTAAAGAACAAAATAATTAATTACTATTAAAATGGCTGCAAATAGGATGATTATTATGATGATATTAATAACAATAGTATTAATGGTGACTACTATAGTGATATTTATAATGATGTTAATAATCATGATAACTGAAGAAAACGTTAATGATGTGGATCAATGTAATGGTTACAATTACGATAATAGTTGACAACATGACAGTTCAATTTTCCACGGAACATTATTTTACCTACATTTACTTTCTCTCCCCTCATTTTTCAGAGATATTCTGTACTGAAGAATTGAAGAATTCCACGGGATCTGAAAACTGTACTTGCGAGCCAGGCTTTGAACTCATAAATGGATCCTGTATAGGTAAAACGTTAGATCATGTGGCAGTTACAGCAACTACACCTAATCCAGTCCGATCGAATTATCATGGTTATTGCATTATTTTAATGGTACACCTTTGGTCGATTTACAGTCAGTGTTATTTTTGTGACTTTGAAATCATTAGTGATGATGTTCACATGTAGAACAGTGGCAAGATTTCACAAGGCTTCTAGGGGAAAGATACTTGTTAGTTTTAACAGTTTGTACTTATGAAAAAAAATAATCTGATATCAAACGCAATCCAGTTTAACAAATTAATGATTTATTTGTTAACCCTTTTTTTCCAAAGTTAGAGAACAGTAATTTGATTTGACTGTAAATTATTGGAAGATAAATTGGAACTCAACATGATAACAAACAGATTGCATACTAATCTTAAAAGAAGCAAGACCAAACCTATTTTCCAAGAATGCATATAGCATTTCCATTTATTTAAATGCAGGATAGAAGAGCACGGCCGATTAAGTGCCTCGCTCACAGGCATAGGTGCTGTGGCCGGGTTCAAACTCCAGACTTTCTAATATCTAGACGGCGCCTTATACCACTCGGCAACGGCATCTCTGCTAGCTCATAACGCGGACAGGCTAAGTACGGTACAGGGAATATGAGAACAAGAGTAGTCTATGATCTGCATTAAAAGACAAGTCCATCCAAAATGTTAATTTGAATAAGAGAAAAATCCAACACTGAAAAAATTAATTCAAATCAGATGTATAATAAGAAGTAATGACATTTTTAATTTTGGCTTAATTTTACAAAACCGATATATGCACATCCTCGTCGGTATGCAAATGGGGAAACTGATAACATCATCCACTTATTATTCATCTTGTATGTTATTATTGAAATATTTCATGTTTTCGTCATTGACATGTGAAACGAAGATTTATTTCTCACTGAACATGTAAAAGTAGCATTGTTAAATCATTTTATGGTTCTGTCACATTGGTCACTATTGTTGTATCCCCCCAAAATCGACATATTACATAATTTAAACCATAACAATCACAAAAACAAAGTAGTGAGTGAGAGATATCACTGACTCTTTCATTTGCATATAACTCTTTTGTAAAAGAATATGCGAAATTTAGGGTATCACAACTTCCTTTTTTAATTCCGATTTTGATTAAATTTTCAGCCGTATGCTTGTGTGATTTTTCTGTTTTAATTCAAATCAACATTTTTGTGGGGTGGACCTTAACTTTACGCTTAGTCCTGAGGTTCATATTACACAATATCATGCCTATATTGCACAAGCTAACCGAAAAGAGATTTTTGAAGAGTTAAACTCAACTTTTATCCTTTTATTTTATTATTAGATTTTAATGAATGTCTAGCTGCTGTCGACCAGTGCCCGCCTGATATATCTACTTGCAACAACATACCAGGAGATTATAATTGTACTTGCCATTCAGGATACGAAAACATGTCTCCAAAAGAGTGTCAAGGTACTAATATTTGTTATTGATTTTATATTTATTTGTTTATTTTTCATTGATTTATTTTTTCCATTCATTTATCTATCTATTCATTAGTATATATATTTATATTTTATGTATTTATTTTTTAGTGTTACTTTATTCATTTTTATTTATTTATTCATGCATATACACATTTTCTTTCATATTTATTTACTTCTTAGTTGACAAAGAATGAATGATGTAATTCATTCATTATTGATTAATTAATTAGATCATACATTTTCACTAATTCACAATAGTAATAGATAGCAACTAGTATTGGGGGAGCATGGCGGAGACTTTGTTATTGGGAGTTAGCCAGTAGGCAATTTTAAAGTAGAGAAATAGATGCGAGACGAAAATGGTTATGTAATCCTAGAATACTTGTTTTTATTCATGATATACTACTTATTGTTTACCGGTAATTTGACATAAGTTTTGGACTGTCTCACCTCCTCCTGTCCCATCAGACACTGCCCTTTGAATCACTAGATGGCATATTCATTCTAAGATTGTATTTCACTGTATTTTAATCAATTTTATATTTGTAAGTTTTCTATATAGCTGTGTATGAAATACTCTCTAACACTGAAATAGATATTGACGAATGTGAACGTGACTTGGATAAATGCAACAGGACTGAATTCAACTGTGTGAACTTTCTGAGTAACTTCTCATGCGTGTGCAAGGATAATACAACAGAAATCAATGGAGTTTGTCTAGGTAGGAAAATACGTTACTAATAATAATGATTAGAGAGTCAAAAGGGGCCTGAGCTTTCGATCCTAGAACATTCTGCTAGGATCGAAATCCTAGGCCCCTTTTGACTGTCTAATTTACTCCATTGGCTCTCTTTTATTAAATAAGCAGTTTTTAGCAGCTATTTTCTGCCAATAATAATAATTATAATAATAGTAACTAAAAAAAATAAAGTAATAATAATGATAAAAATAATAATAATGACGATGATAATAACAACAACAATGAAAATTTAGAGGTATTAAAAAACAGGATATAAGTACTTTCTATATCTTTTCTATTCCCAGGCCGCCTCCCAAACTCTCATTCAGGTCATATTTTCTTTATCATGTAACAATGTTATTGTTCTTCTTATTGACTTGTTTGTAATTTTGTATTCTCTACGTATTTGAAATGCCAAATAAATCAATAATAATAATAATTAAATCTGTAATATTTTTATTGCTTGTATGAAATAGGTGCATTGACGCTGTCATTCAACGTTCGTTTTTCGTTTATCAATGGGCTTAGCACTGTTAGCTACCCGGAGACAATTGACTCCCAAGAAAATCAGCAGAAATTGGCACAAGACGTAAGTTTCTTGGAAAGTCGTCATTTCACAAAGCTTGAAATCTGGTAAAAATTCATGTGCTTATGTGAGAGTTTGAAAGAATAATATTGTTGGCAATTAGTTTTGGCCATTTCTGGTGTGTTGAAATACATTCATCAATGCTTTCTGCAAGTCTCGACAATCAGAATTTTTTTAAAAATCGAATTATTCCCTCTGTTACTTTTTAAGGTCTTGCGTTACCTGAACACGTCCTCAAAATTAAGTGAAGACGAGTTTCAGGCTGTATCTGTGCAGAACTACAGCTTGGCGGGAAGTTTTCTTCTGATTTCCTTCCGTGTTGACCTGAAACCCGACTCGTCACTGACCGAATCTGGTCTGGAAAATATTTTCATGGAACTTCTTCCAAGCTCACGTCTTATTGAACCAAACCATAAAGTTATGCCCGAGGGTAAGTATTTCAATAATACTTGTTACGTAGAACTCTGAGCCCTACTTTGATATTGATTTTATATAATCAATTTGAATAAATTGTATTGATAATTTTGTTGTGTATTTTGCCTCAGTGTGTAATTTTGCTGTTAGTTGATTTGAAATGAAATAAAGAGGGATGAGAAGAGGGAGACAAAGATCAACCAGTCTCTTTTTCTTATCACTAAAATGTCTAGTGTCTTACATATTTTTTTTCTTTGACTTCTCGGGTTTTTTTCTTTGTCTTATTCTTCTGTGTACTAAACGTCATATTCTTCCTCCTCTTCACCTCTCCTTCGTCATCATCATCATCATTGTTATCAAAATCACCACCACCGTTATAATCATCACCATCATCATCATAATCACCACCACCATTATCATCACCACAACCATTATCATGAGATCATCACTATCTTATCATTAACAACTTCAACTTCTCCCTCTTTTACAGATATCAACGAATGTGAGCTATCTACGGATGTGTGTAGTAACGGTAACTGTACAAATACAGACGGTAGCTATTTTTGTACCTGTTCTGAAGGTTTCCAACTCGGAAACGGGAATGCTTCTTGCATAGGTAGGTAAAGAGTAACCAGATATGTATCCTTACAAACCATGAATAATAATAATAACAAAAATAAAGGGTATTTATATTGCACACATATCCACCTTGTTAGGTGCTCAAGGCACTCCTATATTACCCGGGTAAGCTAGGCGTTCATAGTGCACACAGCTTTTTGAGGAATTACTTCCTACCGGTACCCATTTACCTCACCTGGGTTGAGTGCAGCACACTGTGGATCAGTTTCTTGCTGAAGGAAATTACGCCATGGCTGGGATTTGAACCCACGACCCTCTGTCTTAAAGTCCGAAGACTAATCCACTGGGCCACAACGCTCCACGCTAGAATACCCTCAAGAATAAAAGCAACAACTTAAAATTGAAATAATCTGAACCATATGGCCATAACGGTGGAATATTCTTAAAGGGGAAGTTCACCCTGAAGAAAAGTTTATTGTAAAAATAGCAGTAAAAATAATAACAAATATTGGTGAAGGTTTGAGGAAATGTGTCACAAATCCAAAACTTTGAATTCCAATAACTTACATAATCTTTAACGAATTTTCCTCAAACCTTCACCAATATTTTTTATTATTTTTTCTGCTTTTTTTGCAACAAACTTTTCTTCAGAGTGAACTTCCCCTTTAAAATAAATCAGTTTCACTCTCAGCATGTTAGGTTTGTCTATTTATTGTAGAGTGCATTAAAAATTAATAATTTCTGCCATTATACATCATTGCAGTCTGGTCTTTTCCTAGTTATGGCAGAAAGTATTGTCAGTCAAATGTTCATTTAAATTAATGATAATGGAATGTATACATAGCTTGTATTAATTTTGAGATGTGCCCACATTATCAACCTAGCTTTAGCCCAGCTGCCGTCCCCCAAATCTCCTTTTTACACTCTATAGTTGTATCTTGTTTCGTTATCCTTTTTTAAATACTTCTACCCTTTCTATTTTCTCCTGTTCATTCTCCTCTTTTCACTCCTATATATCTCAATGGTAACCCCCTGGTCCCCCCCCCACGATGGTACCGGTCTGACCATAATTCTTCCAACCATATCAACCATATCGTTAACCAGTATTTATACAGCTGTACTGGAAATACTTTAACTTCTGCTGCAACTACTACTCAGGCTTGTCTTCACTTTTTTAATTAATGGTACAACCTTTTTCTTGATTTTTTTTGTTGTTTTAGATATCAATGAGTGTCTCGGGAATCATGAATGCAACCAAACTTGTATCAACTCACGTGGGAATTACTCGTGTTCTTGCAATCCTGGATTTGAGCTTGATGATGATGGTTTTACATGCAGTGGTATGATGTCATTCACATCACAAGATCCATTGAGATCCGATTTTTAAAGATATTGGAATAACAATCTATATAAACATTCCAACTTAAGAGATCAAAGCTCCCAAAAGTGGTTAAAATACAATTGGAAGCCCAGTCTGTTTTTTTTAATGCCAACACAGCAAGTTTACTGCAATTAGAGCAATTTGATTTTTCTCCTTAAACCATTTATACTATTTGAATGAATTACCAAGTTTAAAAACCCTGTGTGAAAACAATTCTGCCTTTTGAATTGGTCTATCATTAATCCACGTTTAGAATACTGGACACTTTCATTACAAATTGAATGATTGAAATCCATCTTTTTTTTTGTAAAGAAAAAAAAAAGTTTTTGTGTTTCTTTCTTATCGTAGATACCAATGAATGTAATGCAACAGACGCGTGTAGTAATGGGAACTGTACAAATACATATGGTAGCTACTATTGCACTTGTGATGACGGTTTCACTGGAACTGGAAATGACTCTTGTATAGGTAAGGATTTTCTTTGAAATACTAAATGTTTTTCAACTTGTACTTCTACTACTACTACTACTTCTACTAATACTTTTTCTATTACTTCCACTACTTATATTATTAGTAGTAGTACTTCTACTACAACTGCTTATTCTACTATTAATATAATACAGGGGCAGCGGAAAGGTTTTCAAAGTGTGGGGGCTGACCATGCAAAAATCACAATCTTATGGTCATTTTTACGTTTTTGTACACAGTTTTGGAAAAAATTGGGTTGGGGCTGAAGCCCCCTCCCCGCTTCCGCTGCCCCGTAAGACTGCTACTGGTTTTAAAAGTACTGCACGATTTACATGCTATTTTCAACTTGTTCTGTCTAGTTCTCTATCATCTTCCTCTTTAAAGTCTTATTTCTTTGTCTTCTTGTTCTCGTTGGTGATTGTTATTTGCCTTTTTTCCTTCTTTTTTCTTTTGCTTATTCCCTCTTTTCCCCTTTTCTCCATTTCTTCTTCCTCTTCTTATTCTTTTTTCTTTGCTTCTTTTTCTTTTTTTTCTTCTTTTTCATCTTCTTCTTCACCTGCTTCTTTTCCTTCTTCTTCTTCTTCTTCGTTCTTCTTTGTCTTCTTCTCCTTTTACTTGTTTTTCTTCCCTGCCAAATGACCTTATTCTGCATTGCTCATTCATTTCCCTTCCTCTTTGACTCTAACGATTTCAGGTTTTCATTTTTACTTATGTAGAAATCGATGAGTGTGAATCGAATCCTTGCCAAAATGGAGCGACTTGCATAGACTGGGTCAACATGTATAGCTGTACCTGCGCACCTGGTTATACTGGAACTAATTGCTCAATGGGTAATTTGACCAAAAATAAGTAGTAGGGCAATCTTGATATCAGCTTGAGGGACGAGAGGGATCTCACCTTCATCATTCAAATTAAAACAAGGATGTGGTAATTAGTAAGACTATCTTTCTTCTTAGCCAGATACACTTTCTTGATTTTCAATCAGGATTACGATCGAGCACCTCAATGTGTTTCAAAAAGAAAACCAGATCATCATGAAATTCATTGCTTTGATATATCATGGTTATATATTAGAGATAACTGATATATATATATATTATGTGAGAAAGACCAAGTTTAATTAAGAATAGAGCAATGTAATTATTGATTTGTGTGCATCAAAATGATTTCACTTTTGTATTAGGAAATAGCTTGGAATACTTTAAAGTGAAATGTCAGATATAAACGTCAATAATCAATAAGTTCATCAGATCATTTTAGTGTTAAATCCGGGTATGTAGTGCACCATTGATTATGCTACTGTATAATTATAGATGTAATATTCTTTTATAATTATTTCCATTGTCCACAACTTGATGTTCTGTTGGTATATTAAACAGCAACCAGACTTCTTCCAGAAATGTAGGGTTATTGTATATTCTATCAAATGGGTCCTCTTTTCATTGTTTACTTCTCTTTCTAATTCAAGACCTTCCGTAGGATATGACCTGTTCCAAGCAAGCTTGCCTTCTGTATCGTTTCAAAGGACACCTCGACTCCTAGAACAGCCAGAAAGCTTCTGTGTCTTGTTGTCACAGTTCCTAAGGCTCTGATGACTATTGGTACCACCTTCGTCTTCACCTTCCATATCCTTCTCAGCTCCCATGCCAGATCGTTATACTTCTGTATCTTTTCCGCCTCTTTATGCCAACCTCTGCAGTCTCCTGGCATCGCAATATCTATGATGAGACATTCCTTATCCTTCTTCTTTAAGCGAGCGATATCTGGTCGTCTAGCTTCAATGACCTTGTCTGTCTGGATATTAAAATCCCATAAGAGTTTTACATCATTTTCTCTACTACAGGCTCTGCCCGATGTTCGTACCATTTTTCTGCATGGGATAAATGGTACTTCTTGGTCAGACCCCAATGAACTGCAGCTGCAACTCTGCCGTGCCTTCCTTTGTACTCAGCCTGTGCCATTTTGCTGCATTCTCTCACCAGATGGGATATCGTTTCGTCATTGTCATGACACATTCTACATGAGGGAGATTTAAGCTCCTTTTCAACTCTGGCTCTTCGGTAATTTGTTCTGAAATGAACTAAGCCTGCTAAATTTAGTAATAATAATAATAAGTATTATCATTGTTATTATTGTTCTTGTTGTTTTGTATTTACAAATTTACATCTTGTGATTTCTATTTTTTTAAAGAAATAACCACTCCCACAACCACCACCGCCCCCACCACAGAGGGCCAACCACCTACAAGTGCCATACAACCCAGCACAACTATTACAGAAGATACTAGGCCTACTGATTTGACTAGTTCTTCAACTGGTATGTTCAGAAGTAAAATGAAACTACTGTCAACACATTTTGTATTTATGTTTCTGCCCATAAAAAGTAAAAATGTCTACTTGGATATAAAAGTCAATGATCAATAGTTCAATGAAATTATCTTGGAGTAAAAGTCCGGGTAAATATATAATGCACCATGGAATAGGCTATTACATAATATATTCAATAACAATTATTATTGCGGGCCATGGGAATGTTTTTTGTTACCAGGAGCACTGATGTAAATTTTGCAAGTAGAGCCCCCCCCCCCCCCGAGAAGGGTTTTACTGCAAAATGAAGGTCAGTTTGGTTACATTTCTCCATTTTATTCACACCTTCCATAATTCCAGGGGGGGTTGCTGCCTATGGAGAATAATACATACAGCATACATACAGCACCCCCCCCCCCCCGGAAATCTTGTGGATGCTTCCCAGGGCCATGTACTATTGTTATTAATGTTCTTTCTTTCTTCTTCTTCTTCTTCTTCTCCTCCTCCTTCTTCTTCTCCTTCTTCTATTATTATTATTATTATTAATATTAGATATTTACTGTAACAAATTGACATCTAATTCGGCTTGCAATTTCTATTTTATTTTTAAAGAAATAACTACGCCCATTGCTGCCACCAACACAGAGGGCAAACCACCTACAACTACCACACAACCCAGTACAATTATTACAGAAGATACTAGTCCTACTGATTTAACTACTTCTGATTCTACCACTCTTCCAACAACGATCCCTTCAGCTGGTATGTTTAGAAGGAAAATGAATCAAGAAAACTTGTGTCAACACATTTTGTATTTTATGTTTGTATTTTATGTTTATGCCTGTAAAAAGCTTTTTTAAAATGTCTACTGAGATGTAAACTTCAATGATCAATGATTCAATCAAATCATTTTTGGAGTTAAAGTCCCGGTAATGTATAGTGCCCCTGGAGGATGCCACGTAATGTCGTTACTTTATTATTATTATTATTATCATTGTTGTTGTTTTGTATTTACAAAATAACGTCTTGTAATTTCTATTTTTTTAAAGAAATAACCACGCCAACAACCACCACCACCACAGAGGGCACTCCATTTACAACTACCATACAACCCGGCGCAACTCTCACAGAAGATACTAGTCCTACTGATTTGACTAGTTCTGATTCTACCACTCATCCAACAACAATCACTTCAACTGGTATGTTCAAAAGTGAAATGAAACTAGTGTCAACATATTTTGTATCTATGTTTCTGCCCATAAAAAGTAGAAATGTCTACTCGGATATAAACGTCAATGATCAATAATTCAATGAAATTATTTTGGAGTTAAAGTCCAAGTGATATACATGTAGACCCCTCAAAAGAAGATTGGAAATCTGTGTTTGGCCATTAATTTTATCCAACTCCCAATTTTACACAATGCATATTTGATATCATTCAGAAGATCATTTAATTTTCTTTAAAATGTTATGATCATGCCATTACGGAAAGAGCAGGGTTCAAAAGTGTTGGATGAGGTCTGAATTGAAAAGCTGCAAACCGAGCAGAAAGAGTCATGAAGGGTCAATACAGAACATGATTCTCTTGTCTGTGTCCATGGTAGTCTAGTGTAGTGATGGTTCTGCGAGTCGTGGTTTGAAATACCCATGCATGTTTATTTATTTGTTATGTGTTTGCTTGTGCAGAGGTGTGTTTTATTTCATGTAAATGTTGATGTTAAGGTGCATGAAAATAATTAAAAGAAACCGCTGAGAAACTCACCCATCAACACTGAAAAAAGAACATTGACTTTTAATATTGTGTCATTTTGCAACTTTTGAATTTTGACCTTGCCCCCCACATTTCAAGGCACTGCACCTCTATGTGAACCATAATCATATCATGTAGGGTATCATTAAAAAAAAATTAAATGATCTATTCATTGATATCGATTACACATTGATATTTACTAAAAATCGATGAGGAATTATTGATTAAAGTCTTAAGAAACCGCTAAGAAACTCACTCATCACCATGGAAAAAAGAACAGTGACTTTCAATGGTGTGTCATTTTGCAACTTTTGAATTTTAACTTGCCCCACATTTCAAGGCACTGCACCTCCATGTGAACGATAATCATATCATGAAGGGTATCATTTTCAAGAGAATTAACTGTTCTATTCATTGATATCAATTAGACATTGATATATACTAAACACCGAGAAGGGATTATCGATTAAAGTCAGATTTCCAAACTTTTTGAGGAGTTTATAATGCACCATGTTATAGTCTATTACAGAATATTATATTTTATTACAATTTTTATTTGCGGGCCATGGGAATGAATTTTTTTACTCGGAGTGCTCATGGAAATTTTACAAGAAGAGCCCCCCCCCAAAAAAAAGGGGGGGTTGTCACCCCTAAATGAAGGTTATTTGATGAAGAAGGGTTTTACTGCAAAATGAAGGTAATTTTGGTTACATTTCTCCATTTTGTCACACCTTCCAGAATTCCAAGGGGTGCTGCCTATGGAGAATAAAACATGCCAAAATCCCCCCCACCCACCCTCGAAAATTTTGTGTGTGCTTCAGCATTTCCGCTTCCCATGGCCATGGATTATTATTATGATTAATGTTCTTTCTTCTTCTCCTCCTCCTTCTTCTCCTTCTATTATTATTATTGTATGATATTTATTGTACCAAAATGACATCTTATTCAACTTGCAATTTCTATTCTTTTTCTAAAGAAATAACTACACCCACTGCTGCCACCAACACAGAGAGCACATCACCTACAACTACCACACAACCCAGTACTGCAGAAGATACTAGTCCTACTGATTTAACTACTTCTGATTCATCCACTCTTCCAACAATGATCACCTCAACTGGTATGTTCAGAAGGAAAATGAATTAAGAAAACTTGTGTCAACACATTTTGCATTTTATGTTTGTATTTTGTGTATATGTCCATAAAAAGTTTTTTTAATTGTCTACTGAGATGTAAACATCAATGATCAATGATTCAATAAAATCCTTTTGGAGTTAAATTCTGGGTAATGTATAGTGCCCCTTTGAGGATGCCACTTAATATTGTTACTTTATTATTATTATTGTTATTATTATCATTACTATCATTATTGTTATTATTATTATCATTATTGCTATTATCATTATTGCTATTATTATTTTTACAGATTTACAATAATAGATAAAAGCTACTGTAATCATGCATTCTGATTAGCTGATAGTAATTTTGTTAAAACAATTCTTCATGAATCGGGACCCGGAAGTGAAATATGAATAAGAAATAGAGCAAACTAATGTCAACAAATTTTGTATTTGATATTTTACCTATGAATTACCTCAATAAATATCCTGAATTTAAATTCATTTATTTATCTAAGTAACCAGTGCACCAGAACTCATTCCACTGCAGTGGCATGAGTTCTACTCTCTTACAGTATATAACATTTTTGTTCTTTTTATGTTGTCATGGTAACCAGTTTATTACCATTCACTTCCACCGATTTACAGGATACTTGTGACAGTAAAGATACACATAGATAACAAGATATTCTTTACATGAAATTACAACTACTAAAGTGGAAATCTAGTGTCTCTGTTTTAACAAAATAAAGGTTACATGAACTTTAAAGATAATAATACTAACCATGTTTGAAATTACGAAAAGAAAATTATTATTTAATGGTCGTGTTCAACACACTTATATCGAATTTTCACTTGAATTGTTCAGGGGTCTATGGTATGTGTGGTATTTAATGAAAACATGATTGTAGAATCCTGATTATCTACCCTCTCAACTTCTCTGAAACAAAACGTTATTTATCCATGAGCAGCCAGTACCCATTTGTTATCTCATCTTTTACTAGAAATGTTCGTAAGCATCATAAGGATTGAAATCACAGCCAACAGACGAAATGGTGTACTGCTTGTATTCACAGAAGAACTTAATGATCGGTCTACGGCCGCTTTTATGGCTTTGGAAGATGTCTTTTGTGGTGCGGTAAGGAAGTCCACTTATTTATGTTTTAATGCTTTAATTCGCTTCAAGTGATGAGATTATGTTAAATCAGAATAAATTAGATAAGATTAGATTCTACTTTATTTATTTGACTTAATCAGATTTTGAGTATTTGTCTGTACATCGTATAGGTCTATATGCTTTTTTGAATATGACTGTTGAAAGGCGTAAGCATCGGGACAGCTTTTTAATTCCATTTAGAAGACAGTGAACATTTTGTTGTAACACTTGCTAGATTCTGATTCTCATTCCTCTAACCATCTACTCGCATCTCTATCCCAAATAAACCTTATCATTCACAGGTTTCAACGTATTTGAATGTAAGCTTGAATTCAGCTCAGCTCATCAGTATCACATGTGAGGTAGTCTCTTTCCAAAATGGTAGTGTGATTGGTGATCTTCGAATCGGTCTCGCAGCACCATCTCAGGATTCCGCTGATAGTCTTGCTCAATCAGCCACTGACCTATCACCTGCCAATGAGACATTACCCTTTCTCGACGATTCTCTTTACGTCGAAGAGCTAGCCATAGACAGTAAGTGCACATTCAAAGTAAAACAAAATCTTTATTTTTTGTTAAATAACCCATTATTTGACTAAAAGTATAAAAAGTTGCTTAAATAAAGAAATAACCCTTTAAGGAAATTATATAATGTGTCCAATATGTTACTTCTAGTGCTTTTAATTCTGTATCCCCCCCAAAAACAAAAAAACTCACATCTTCCCAAACATCTAACTATAACAGACGCTTAATACAACAAAAAAACACACAGACAAAATACATGTATTATGTTATATGGGTATTGAACTATGTATGTTTTACTAGATACCGATAGCCTTTAGATCAATGTGTATATTCTAGCTTGTATTAATCTCTTTGACATGTTTTACTAGATACCGATGTCATTTAGATCGGTGTATACGATATTACTCGTATTAATTTTTTTGACATGTTTTTCTTCATACCGATATATTTTTAATCGGTGTATATACTATTGGTGGTGGTATTATTTTGTTTTCAATATATACATAATAAAAAAAATCATACATGTATCACCAATTATAACAAGACAAAATAAATATTGCAAATAATTATTAAAGGTAACAGTTTTGTCTCACACTTGCTGAAGATTACAAAATAACAAAATCTACTACAGGCTTTGCCCAATGTTCGTACCATTTTTCTGCATGGGGTAAATGGTACTTCTTGGTCAGACCCCAATGAACTGCAGCTGCAACTCTGCCGTGCCTTCCTTTGTACTCAGCCTGTGCCATTTTGCTGCATTCACTCACCAGATGGGATATTGTTTCGTCATTTTCATGACACATTCTACATGCGGGAGATTTATGCTCCTTTTCAACTTTGGCTCTTCGGTAATTTGTTCTGAAATGAACTAAAATGAACTAAGCCTGCTAAATTTAGTAATAATAATAACAATAATAATAATAATTATTATTGTTATAATTGTTCTTGTTGTTTTGTATTTACAAAATTACATCTTGTGATTTCTATTTTTTTAAGAAATGACCACGCCCACAACCACCACCACCCCCACCACAGAGGGCCAACCACCTACAAGTGCCATAAAACCCAGCACAACTATTACGGAAGATACTAGGCCTACTGATTTGACTAGTTCTTCAACTGGTATGTTCAGAAGTAAAATCAAACTAGTGTCAACACATTTTGTATTTATGTTTCCGCCCATAAAAAGTAAAAATGTCTACTTGGATATAAAATTCAATGATCAATAGTTCAATGAAATTATCTTGGAGTTAAAGCCCGGGTAAATATATAATGCACCATGGAATAGGCTATTACATAATATATTTTTATTACAATTATTAATGCGGGCCATGGGAATGTTTTGTTACCAGGAGCACTGATGTAAATTTTGCAAATAGAGCCCCCCCCCCCTCCCCGGGAAGGGTTTTACTGCAAAATGAAGGTCAGTTTGGCTACATTTCTCCATTTTATGCACACCTTCCATAATTCCAGGGAGGTCGCTGCCTATGGAGAATAGTACATACAGCATACATACAGCACCCCCCCCCCCCCGGAAATCTTAGTGCTTCCCAGGGCCATGTACTATTATTATTAATGTTCTTTCTTCTTCTTCTTCTTTTTCTTCTCCTCCTTCTTCTCCTTCTTTTATTATTATCATAATATGATATTTATTGTAAAAAAATGGCATTAATTCGGCTTGCAATTTCTATTTTATTTTAAAGAAATAACTACGCCCACTGCTGCCACCAACACAGAGGGCACACCACCTACAACTACCACACAACCCAGTACAATTATTACAGAAGATACTAGTCCTACTGATTTAACTACTTCTGACTCTACCACTCTTACAACAACGATCACCTCAACTGGTATGTTCAGAAGGAAAATGAATTAAGAAAACTTGTGTCAGCACATTTTGTATTTTATGTTTATGCCCGTAAAAAGGTTTTTTTTAATGTCTACTGAGATGTAAACATCAATGATCAATGATTAAATTAAATCCTTTTGGAGTTAAAGCCTGGGTAATGTATAGTACCCCTTTGAGGATGCCACGTAATATCGTTACTTTATTATTGTCATTATTATTATTATTATTATTATTATTATTGCTATTGCTATTATTATTATTTTTACAAGTTTACAATAATAGTTAAAAGCTACTGTAATCATGCAATCTGATTGGCTGATAGCAATTTCTTCATTTGTTACAACAAGTCTTCATGAATCGGGACCAGGAAGTGAAATGAAATATGAATGGGAAATAAAGCAAACTAATTCCAACAAATTTTTGTATTTAATATTCTACCTATGAATTACCTCAATAAATGTCCTGAATTTAATTTCATTTATTTATTTAAGTAACCAGTGCACCGGAAATTATTCCACCGCGGTGGCATGAGTTCTACTCTCTTATACATGCATAACATTTTTGCTCTTTTCATTTTACCATGGTAATTAATTCATTACCATTCACTTCAGTCGATTTACAGGATTCTTGTGACAATAACTAAATTTGTAGTTAAGATACACATTGATTAATGGAGCGTTGTGACCCAGTGGATTAGTCTTCGGACTTTGAAACAGAGGGTCATGGGTTCAAATCCCAGCCATGGCGTAATTTCATTTAGCAAGAAACTGACCCACGATGTGCTGCACTCAACCCAGGTGAGGTAAATGGCTACCGGTAGAACGTAATTCCTTAAGAAGCTGTGTGCGCTCTAAACGCCTCGCTTAGCCGGGTAATATAGGAGCGCCTTGAGCACCTAACAAGGTGGATATAGGTGCGCAATATGAATACCCTATATTATTATTTATTACAAGATATTCTATACATGGAATATCAACTAATATAGTGGAAATCTAGTTTGCTTTTAAGATTCTAATACTCACCACTGATTACTAAAAGTATTGGTCGTTTCCATCAAACTTATATCGAATTTTCACTTGAATTGTTCAGGGGTCCATGATATCTAGTATATAATGAAAACATAATCATATTTATATACTCTCTAAAATTCTCTAAAACAAAAAGTTATTTGTATACTCGTAATCAGTACGAAATCGTCACACAGGAAGAAGGTATTTACATGTTACAATTGTTATGTATTTCTTATTAGAAACATTCGTGAGCTTCATAAGAATTAAGATCACAGCCAACAGACAAAATGGTGTACTGCTTGTATTCACCGAAGAACTTAACGATCGGTCTACGGCCGCTTTTATGGCTTTGGAAGATGTCTTTTGTGGTGCGGTAAGGAAGTCCACTTATTTATATTTTTTTAAATGCTTAATTGGCTTTATGTGATGAGATTAGGTTAAATTCGAATAAATTAGATGATATTAGGTTCTAATTTATTGACTTGATTGAATTAGATTTTGAGTATTTGTACTTTGTATAGGTCTATATGCTTCTCGGAATAGAGACACTATTGAAAGGCGTAAGCATCGGGACAGCTTCTTAATTCCATTCAGAAGTTTATATTTTGTTGTAATAATTGCTAGGTTATGTTATATTCTTCTAACCATGTACTCGCGTTTCTATCCCAAATAAACCTTATCATTCACAGGTTTCAACGTATTTGAATGTAAGCTTGAATTCAGCTCAGCTCATCAGTATCACATGTGAGGTAGTCTCTTTCCGAAATGGTAGTGTGGTTGGTGATCTTCGAATCGGTCTCGCAGCACCATCTCAGGATTCCGCTGATAGTCTTGCTCAATCAGCCACTGACCTATCACTGGCGAATGACACATTACCCTATCTCGGTGGTTCTCTTAACGTCGAAGAGTTAGTCGTAGACAGTAAGTGCACATTCAAAGTAAATCAAAATCTTACTTTTCTGTGAAATAACTCATAATTTGACTAAAAGTTTAAAAGAAATTGCTTAAATAAGGAAATAACCCTTTAAGGAGATTATATAATGCTTCCAATATGTTACTTCTAGTACTTTTAATCCTGCACCCCCCACCCCCCACAAAAAAACTCACATCCTCCTAACATCTTACAATAAGAGACACTTAATACAACAAAAATAAACGCACAGACAAGAAATGCAGTGCGTCCCCCAAAAATCTATACACTTTTGAAATGGCTGCCAAATGAAAAGATGTAGCACTCTGGGAAAAAAAGACTTACGTATGTGGAAAGCCAATAAAATCACCTTTCGAATGACACCAAAAAGTTGGAAAAATATTCATGCTTGAGCGAGCACTGCCCACTGAAACAAAGGGTGTGAAAATTAGGGTGGGCTGGAATTTGCCTTCCAATTTATGTCAGTTTTTGGGAGGCAAATCCTTTCGAACTTGCAAAGTTAAGGGCGTTGTGATAAATTAATGATCAACCATGACCAGTTTTGGTTGCATTGGCAAATTTGATAAATTATCAAATTGAACTTGAATGCATGGGTGAACACAAATTACACTTTTTGGGCAGCATTTCAACTTTATCATGTGGATTTCAGCAATGTGTTCATGGGAGTCGGGAGAATAGGGGGTGATATTGAACTTCAGTGGGAGAAGTAGGTTGATGGAATAAGGGTCAACAGAACATTCAGCCCCCGCCCCCTCCCTCTTTCCCGCCCTCCCCTCCTGTTGAAAGACTGGTGGATATTGTCATGTACAAGTGAAGTCCAGATTTAATGATTGATTCTCAATTGGGGCATCAACTTTTTCCTATCAATCATTTAATCAACAATTTGTCAGTAAATTAACTCATTCAATGTGCAATGTAATCAATCAAACATTCATTTTTTTTTCAATAAATTATTTCATTAGTCATCATAATCATTAAATTTCTTAGTAATCATTCAATAAAAAATAACCATCAGCCACCGGTCACTTGGCAGTTATATGTTGTGAATAGGCTTCAATCCTGGAAGTGAGAGGGGGCCGGGAGATGGAGGTGGAGAGGGGAGGGTACATATGACTTTTAATTTGTAAAAGGACAAAAAGAAGAGGAACGCCCTTTTAACCAAGTCTTAGCATATCTCGCCCTCTTGCTTGTAACAGGTCCCATCACATTACTCTGACTCTCACGAACACACTTCTGAGGTCCACAAGATGAATATGCTACATAAAATTACATTTCCTGTTCACTCATGCATTTAATTTCAATTTAGTAACTCATGAAATTTGCCTAAGAAACTAAAACTTATCTCACTCATTAATATCTAGCTTAGCAAGTTCCAAAGGACTAACCACTAAAAGAAATTGTAAGGCTAATTCCTGCCCAGCCTAGCCGAGCTTATTTTCTCAGGAGAGAAGCCGGGGGAGGTTGAGATGGAGAGAGGGGCTGCTAAATGTTCTGTTGACCTTTATCCCATCAACGTACTTCACCTACCTATGTCATATTACCCTCTCTTCTCCTGACTGTCATAAACACATTGTTGAGATCCACAAAAGACAAAATATAAAAAGATAAAGACAAAATGCTGCCCTAAAAATTGCAATTCATGATCACTCATGCAGCATTAAATTTTCACAAACAACAAACTGATCACAGCTGATCTTTAATTCACCAAATAACCCTCAAATTTGCATGTACCAAACACACAAACCTGAGAAAATTTGGAAGGCTAATTCCGGCCCACCCTAATGTTCATACCCTTTGTTCAGTGGGCAGTGCTCGCTCAAGCATGAGTGGTTTTCTAACTTTTTGTGTCATCTGAGAGTTGACTTTATTGGCTTTCCATATCTATAAGTCTTCTTCCCCAAAGTGCTATATTTTTTATTTGGCAGCCATTTCAAAAGTGTATAGTTTTTTGGGGGGACGCACTGTATAATTACATTGTTCATACGAATATGTTATAGGAGGCTGCATTCTACAAGCTTCACTTTTTAGCAGCTTCCTCCGTTTCTGACCTGTTATCTTGATTATTATACATAATAAGTTTCTTTGTTTTATTGATTATAATTATATCAAGATGTATGTAACAAAACGTATTGTAAATGATTGTTGGAAATGGAAAATGAATGAAATAAATAATGTTATATGGGTATTATACTATGTATGTTTTACTAGATACCGATAGCTTTTACATCGGTGTGTATACTCTAGCTTGTATTAATCTCTTTGACATGTTTTACTAGATACCGATGTCTTTTAGATTGGGGTAAAAGATATAACTGGTATTAATCTCTTTGACATGTTTTTACTATATACCGATATATTTTTGATAAGTGTGTATACTATTGATGGTGGTATTATTTTGTTTTCAATATATTCATAATAAAAAAATCAAACATGTGAAGAGGGATCACCAACCATTAGAAGACAGCATAAATATTGCAAATAGGGATTAATGGTAACAGTTTTGTCTCAAACTTGCTGAAGATTACAAAATAACATAGGATTTTATATAACATTGTTTAATACATTTACATACTTTGAGAAAAATAGTTAATAATAAAAATGAAGTATACGCATTAATCAGCCTGTTTCCATTTCTGGAGATGTACTCCCAAGGTTTTCCTCTCTTATATTATTCTTCCTTATATTCGTTTTACAATTTGTCATTATGGTTCCAGAAGGTGGTAAAGCAGTTTCCTGCCTTGCAGAATAAATCTCTGTTTTAACTTTTAAAGTTACTGTATTCAATTGTTTTATCCTATTTAAACATACATTAATCCATAACAAACAGATTCTCTAATTCTTTTTATAATATCATTTTATGTCCAATATTTTTCCAAAGTGCTTGAACATTTGGGCAACCTTTAATCTCTTCGACATATTTATCACAGCTAGTATTATTCCATGTTTTACTGAACTCCGATAGCTTTGAGATTGGTTCATATATTATCGCTGGTAATGTTCTTTGCTATGTTTTATTAGATACCGATAGCTTTGAGATCGGTCCGCATGTTATTACGAGTATTAATTATTTGCCATGTTTTAGATACCGATAGTTGTGAGAACAGCAACCCCTGCAGAAATGGAGGGATCTGCACGGATGAATTTAACACGTATAGTTGCGCATGCCCAGAGGATTACTCAGGGACAGACTGTTCATCATTTAAGCATGATCTTATTCTTTTTTAATACTTTGAATGCAGTCATAGTCATTAATCTGTTGGTAAGATTTGTGAAAAAAAGAAATGGCAAACTAGCCCTCGTGAACATTTTGTCATATTATCAATGCAACTAGCCTTCACCCTTGATGATCGTCAAACTTCACATTCTTATCAAAGAACATCGAAATGAGAATTCTACATTGACCGTCAGTATCCCTCAATATATCTTGCTTACTCACTTATACTTGAGAGAATTATTTTGAGATCGCGAGTAAATGAGCAATAATGAAAATAAATAGGGAAGGGAAGCATTATATTTATCACACGATTACTTGCTCTACAATAATGGGCACTCGTTGGTGTGAACGCCCAACTCATTTTCCAACTCGTTCTCTCCATCATACCCCGATGGATTTTGTACTTTTTAGCTAGAATTTTCGTTTTGTCTTGTCATTGGTGATATTTAATCACAATAGTTTGCATTTCCCGATGGTCGAGCAGTTTTACACTCACTAACATGATAATCATTACTTTGAAGTTTCATAGGTAAATTAGACTTCAGTTTAAACAAAATCGTTTCTTATTCATTTATCCCCATAGTCTCTGGTAGGACTGGCCTATCACCTGGTGCTATTGTTGGAATCATACTTGGTGCTATGTCGGGAGCTCTGTTCTTCGTTATCTGCGCGTGTTTAATAATGGTCCAGACAGTGCGTCGTAATGAGGCAAATAGGATGTTAATGGGGTAAGTTATGTTTGTATGATTATTTGAAGCAGCTTGCTACTTCTTTCATTCTTCTCTTCTTTCTCCACTTTTTTCTTCTTCTTCATCATCTTATTCTTCTTCTTCTTCTATGAATGCATATGGCAGTACAGATTAATTGACTGATCTTCAAAAATGAAGGTATATCATGAATTGGTGAAATGGATCCTAATCAAATCAGTGGCTGAATTCTATCACATGACCGGTCATTCATTTTCAATAGCAAACATGAAAATTGTTTAGTGACTAGTCACAGCGACTAGTTCTATTGACCGGTCATGGTTTTGAGATGAGAGAATATTTAAATAATAATGATCATCCATATCACTATCTTATAAAACAATTAATACACATAATTTAACCATCATAACGCTTGTTCACTTTTTTGTAGCACTTAGTCCAGACTCCAGACGTAAAATTATAGAAATGTTTCAATGGTATTCTGCGTGGAATTCTTCATAATTCCTCTGACGATGTGTATTAATTTATTTTTATTATGAATTACGAAACTGTAAGTCTGTATATATATATATATATATATATACATATATATATATATATATATATATATATATATATATATATATATATATATATATATATATATATATATATAAATGAACATAATCAATCTTTCAAATACAATTTGACAGGATGCAGAAGCATAGCAACTACCACATCTCAGAGCACCGGCGTATATTCGGCGACCAACAGTCGGATCATTCATTTGAGGATTACTCGTTCGAAGCCTCTCTTGATCGTCGACAATATGATATCGGTAGAGCTGTTAATCAGATAAGACATTATCAAGGAATGGATAACCCTGTAAGTGAAATGGGCTATTATCGGGTACGAATAGGGATTTCGTTTCTTCATTCTATCGTACCCCCCCCCCCTTTTCACCCCTCCCCCTCCATCTCTCTCGCTCCCCCCCCCCTCATTCCCTTTTCCCTCTCTCTTCTCTATGCCTGTCTCTTTCACTCTGTGGTTTATCTTTCTTTAGTTAATCGTGATATACCAATTGTTTTATATTAGAACAGAGATAAAGATGTAAACCCCTCAGAAAAATTTGGAAATCTGAGTTTGGCAATTATTTTCTCCAAACTCTGAATGTTGCACAATGCATATTTGATATCATTCAAAAGATCATTTAATTATTTTTTTTCTTTCAATATTTAATTATCTTTAAAATGATTCCCTGCTTGTTATGATCATGCCATCTCAAAAGGAGCAGGATTCAAAATTGTTGGATGAAGTCTGAGTTGAAAAGCTGCACAATGAGCAGAAATAATCTTGAAGGGTCAATAAAGAACATTATTCATTTTTGGTGACAGTAGAGATGAAAAACCATTCAAATCAAGCCCTTGCTTTTTCATTTTTGATGTTTTGCTATTGTTTATGCAGTCATGGTTCTCTAAACCCGAGGGATTTCCGATCAAAGTCAGATTTCCAAGGGGTTTTTTTGACGAGTTTGTATATATTTCGCATACCAGTAAGTCAAAGGTATGTTGCTTTCATTGAATCAAGCACACCTCTACACAAGGAAACACATAACAAACAAACATTGCATGGGTATTTCAAACCATGAAACTGTCGGATCCTATAATTCCACATCTGAAAATAACCACAATGCATAAGGAATCAACCTGATTGTGATACTTCATGTAATCTTAATTGTTAGTTTATTTGTCAGACTTTTTATGCATAATTTGTCAGACACAATATTTGCAGAAGTCTGCAGCTATTTGTAAAAGATTATATGGTTTATCAATAAAAGAAATTATACCCCCCCCCCTTCCAAAACTTAGAATTTGTTTATAAGTTAAAGATATATGAAATTCATGTACTTAAACATTATATGTACTTTCCCAATGATTATGTTCGTTGTGTTCTTTGTTGATGTTTTATTCTATTTTGTATCTTCCCTCCCCCCTCCCCTATGAACAGAGACGAGGAGGTTTGGATAACTTTGCTACACCATATGTAGTTGATGGGCATAGCAGCGCCAGTGGAGAGGTAAGTACCCCCTATGTTCACCACATGATTTCAAAGTTCAATCTCATGAGGAATACATTAACATCGATATATAGCAATTTGATAGTTATCTGAAAATGATAGTATTTGGAGGCAAAATTTTGCTCTGTAGAAACATATTGTGTTGCATGAATGTTGTAAAGAGTCAATTTGGATAAGAGTACACAACAGATGAAAGTTGATACAGATGATCTATTATATCAGCAATATTTTTTCGATGCTACAAAGGTTATATCTGCTTGACAAGAATTGCTTCTATCCGACCACCTCTTTTTCCATATACTTCTGATGTTTCCAGTCCATCGCTCATGAATTATATTCATCTTGTTTTGAACATTATTGTTCTGCACACGTATGCGTTGTTATTTGGTAATTATAGAGTGAAATAATTGAAATTGAACCCGAGTGTGCAATCTTCGAAAAGAATACTATTATTTTAATATGTCTTTCTTATTCATTATTTTGTACGATTTTATTGTTTACAGAGCGTCGTTGAACGAAACCCGTTACACTACAGTTACTACTAAGGCTTAGATGTATCTGCAAACAGTCCCAGTACTATTTATCATTTTGATTTGTGCCCAACCTACATGTACATGTGATGTGAATGTGTACAGGATTGATTCATTGAATACGCTAAGCACTGGAAGCGGCAACCAGACCCAAACCTGGGATAGTAAATAATGCGCCTCGGACTAGACTATAGTCCTATAACGTTGAATTGAACAATACAAATGTCAATTTATCTTCACTCTGACCTGTTCTCATTATTATTTAATAAATATGCTATGTGAGTTAAATATATCTAAACTAAATCAATCTTTTCTATCATTATTATTAATATTAATAAATTAAAACAATATTATACAAACATGAAGGTGGGGTTTGAAGTATTTAAAGTTTCATCATTATATAATTATGATTGTTCACATGACAAATTCTCCATTGTAATTTCTAAGGACTTGTTTATTCGGAACATTATAGTACATGTATATGTTATACAAGAAGTGAGCAAATATCAAATGTATACTTTTTTTACCTGTTTACTTAAAAGTACATTTGCATTTCATAAAGAGAATGATAAAGGAAAGTCCTTCTTAGAATAAGATATGTAAATCTCTATATTTATGTCAATGGTTTGTAATCAATATCATGTGTTACACATCGATAGAAATGACTTCGCCAGAGAAGCGTTTCATATAAATATGTCGTCCGACAAGTTATCGGATTTGATAATTTTCCTTGAATTTGATTGGCTGAGAAGCAAAGTTCCCGACCACCTCCCAGGAGTTAATAAATATCATGATGAATCATTTAATATTCATTTCAATAAAGAAGTCCATGCAAAGGGTTCGTAGATGTGTGATAATACATCATAGTTATTGTAAATACTTAGTTTAGTTCCTGATATATGAAAGTTCAATTAACTATGGCTCCGATATCAAATTTTAAATGAATGTAATGAAAATATTTGGCTTATCTATTATACACAGACCATGTAGTATTGGAGAAATGAAGGCTATGTTCTGTCTGGGGCATATACTTCATTTTTTAAAATGTTTTTTTGTATTAAATTTATTGGTTTCTACAACACATGTAGATACATGTATTTCAGTAATAGTTAATATTTGATATGTTTCAAATACAGTACTTGATATCGCAGCTTATTAATGACATAATTTCAACATTTTAAATATGGTCACGTTATATTCCAGGCAATATGAAGTTTGCCCTTTTAAATGCCTCAGTACAGTCATATGTATGTGCGATTAAGTGGTAGTGAAACAAATACCAAACTAAGTGCCCTCCCTTCCTTTTGGCACCATATAGCGTTATTAAGATTAAACAGAGTATTTACATTAGGTACAAGACAATGTCTTTCCTCGATTTGTCTATTAAAGGACTGAGAAAGAATTGTGAGGGTGTGTCAGTGTGTGTGACGATGTGTCAGTGGGTGTGTGTGTGTGTGATAGAGAAGTGTGGGGTTTGGGCTGTGATATGAACTTCGTTAGAATATGTATTTTAAGAACTTGTCTTTCCAGCTGATCCTCAGTATACATGAAACATCTTTCTGGATTATTTTATGTACCTTTAATTTACTTTTGTATTCATGTGATTCTTGTTTATTGTAACCTTAATAATGAATGAAATTAATAGAGTTGAATATACATGTAGGTATTCATAAAATATCATTTTATAAGTGCTAGTGGGTCCACTTGTGTGTGTGGGTGAGGGTGTGTTTGTACCCTTTTAATAATGTACAAATATCACTTGTCTACACACTAATCTATAAAGTCCATTATTATTATGTCAGTATGTAGTTAGCAATTTCACAATTTTAATTTTCTCGCAAAATGTTAGAAAGTTATAAAACTTGTAATCATTACCTATTACCATTAAGCTGCTTCATGCTATTACTTTCGAATGAAGTAATTTGTATGTCTACATATTGATTGCCCGTTGAAAATGCTTGTATGCACAGTAAACGTAGGAATCAATATCCATTACATTGACAGTTAAAAATAAATTGTGTTTATACTAAAAGTTTATACTTCCAAATTTATTTTACTCAGAGAGCAATATGATTAAAATATATCAGAATACATTTGTGGTGATTTCTTTTTGGTAATTTTGTTATTTTGTTTGCATGGTATGTTTGTTTAAGGGAACGAAAATGTATTGCTTATTGTGAATTTGATGTTCACCTGTTTTAAGCTTGTATTTGTAGGGGATGGTTTGCAAAAAAAGTGGTTCTCATTGATCAAATCAAGAGATGATCAAACTGTTTCTTACCAGATATCTTAAGATTATGGTTGATATTCTACTTTTATTTTAGGGGTCTTTAGATTCCGAAATAGTTCCAATGCATGCATATCATCATCAGTTACCATAGGTATTAATGTACACATCACCGTCATTATCAGTACCATCATCCCATCGTCATGATATTACATGTATGATCATCACCATCAACACCATCCTATCATCATCATCATCATCACAATAGTCATCATCACCATCATCACCACCATCTTCATCTTCTTCACCATCATCACCACCATCTCCATCATCATCATTACCATCATCAACATCTTCATCATCACCACTACCATCTTCATCAGCATCATCTTTCATCATCATCTCCATCATCACCATCAACAATATCACAACACAATCTCCCCACTTCTAATGACCCAAAAGACAAGAACGAATAACATCTTCCATTAAATGTCCAATTTGTTATCAATCATTTAATCATTTGGGCATGACATGCCCTCTAAGTTCTTAAATGTACAATGCATATACATAAAGTAAGTATCAACTTATTCATTGAGCAAAAAAATAATGCACACACGTAAGTACAAAATGAGAGAACACAAAGTGCGAGATAATGACCCAAGTTGTGAGTGATTATTAACAATGTGAGCTCCACATTTGGTTAAGCTTTGGATACAGATACTACTTATAATACATGCAAGCATACTCATCACATATACAATTGTGAATAGTTCATGCAAATAAGCCACATTAGGTCTTGAGCTATTCTAAAGGCTTGTTGATTTATATGATTGATTGTTCACACTGATATTGGGTAAATCATTAATATGGCCCTACGATCAATTACCATGCTTTGTGTTATAGTCCCCAGATAGATGGACAATGCTTGCATGCAATGAGGTTCTTCCTGTCGTCATGTCTATCTGCATACATATGGGCCCTACTTTAAATGTTTGCCTATCCATCCCCCCCCCCCCCCAACAAAAAGCAATCCATTATTAGGCACTTTGTTGAAAGTTATAGCCACATCTTTCCCGCAGGACTCCCGCAAGAAAGAATCCATGGTTTAACGCGGAAACCTCCAGAAGTAACACAGGAATCCTGCTACCAGCTTTCCATTTAAAATCGTCGCAGTCACCGTAGACAAAACAACGGGGACTCTTAGAGCAAGATCCATGCTATCAGACATGGCACAGACTTTTAAAAAGTTGCCTTGATTAGGACTAACGAACCTTCGGAAATACGAACCTCATTTCGTTTTCGGACTAACGAACCTTCGGAATTACGAACCTCATTTCGTTTTCGGACTAACGAACCTTCGGAATTAAGAACCTTATTTCGTTTTTGGACTAGCGAACCTTTGGAATTACGAACCTTATTTCGTTTTCGGATTAACGAACCTTCAAAATTACGAACCTTCGGAATTACGTACCTTCGGAATAACGAACCTTTGGAATACTCGAACCTTCGGAATAACGAAGTGTTGGAATCACGAAAGTATGCGGAGACTGACAACACATCTGCAGGACAATGACCTTTACGATAGCATCCAGTCTTCCTACAAACAGCTCCACAGTGTTGAGACAGCTCTTCTTAGGGTATCTCATGACATAAAGAGCAGTTGACAACAAGCAGTCATGATTATCCTCTTAGATCTGTCAGCACCATTTGACACGATAGACCATGAAGTTCTTCTCCAGAGATTCTATGTAGACTTTAAGGTTGATGCCACTATCTTAGCATGGTTCCGGTCGTATCTCCGCTGCAGACGGCAAATGGTAAATATCAATGTGACTTTGTCAGGGGAGGTTCTCTTGAAGTTAGGCGTTCCGCAAGGTTCCGTCCTCGGACCACTATATACTATTTCAATCTGTACACTGCACCTCTTGGGGAAATCGCTCGTCATAATGGATTGCAGGTTCACTTCTATGCGGATGAAACGCAATTATATGTGACCTTTGACCCAAGAGTGAGAGATGATGATTTTGATGCTATTTCAAGTCTTACTAGTACATGCCTGGCTGAAATCCGGCAAAAGATGGTCATGAATTTTGTGAAGCTGAATTATGACCAGACTGAATTGTTAGTCTTTTCTTCATCACATATGCGAAACAAGATTGTCCACATAATCATCAAGTTGGCAGTGTGTCTCTCCCTCCTTCAGAGCATGCTCGTAATATGGGTGTCTTCTTCGACCAGTGTATGAAGATGAGCAAGCATATTGCCAACGTATGCCAAGAGACCTACCACCAGCTAAGAAATATATCGGCTATAAGATCGCTACTTACTCCTTCTGCCGGAGAAATCCTAATAGTAGACTTGTTAAGAGGTTGAACGCTGCATTTTTTAGTACAAATGTCCCACTTGGCACAAATGTTCCTTGAGTCAAGAGAAAAAGATTCATCCAAAGAGACACGCTGTATCTATGGAAATAAGCAAGTAATTTGCATACATTTGCATATTATGTCGATATAGTGAAAACAAGTATTTAAGAATATTATTTAACCAGAACTGCCCTAAAATTGGAAATAAAGACTTAGTGTAAGAAAGGGAAGAAAATTGTCATAAAATGATTGGGATATCCTTGTTTATTATTACCTAATTTTCATAAATAATGCAAATTATAATTTAAAACAGAGTATTTTTTCATGAATCCTGAACTGTTTTATAAATAACAGCAATTAATACACAATGTCAACATTCTACATGAAAGAGAATATATCAGCGAAAACATCGATATGCTTCATGACAGTATTAGTGTCTTAGTTTGCTTAGAAAGAGGGCAAATATGTCAAAATGTATGACGTGATATTGCGCTAAAACGAGACCAAAACAACCTCTATTTCACAGTCACACTCGCGAATCGGACAATAAGGCAATCAATAATGGTATGTCATTCGAGATAACACAATCCCAACACAATAGCTTCCATCGGCTTCTCGTATCGCTTTTGTTGGTGTGTCTGCCACACCGTAATCTGTGATATATACGGGCAAAATGCATTTCGGTATCGGTAAAACACTATTTGTTTTATTTGATTCTAATTTGTTTCTCTGGGAAAATTTACAGGAGACATTGCTTTGCAGGTTACTGCTTTAATGATCTCTGTCACATGAATCATGACGAATGTACCCCACCCCAATCCACATTTTAACCGTATTAAAATACATATCTTTTGGAGAACCGGCCCGAAGTGGCAAAACTGCATTCCCTCCGCGGCATTCACGCAACTTTACAAACCAGTTTGACCTGTATTATCGACTTGGAAAAGACAGATGTATGAGATATCAGTCAACATGTTTCCTGAAGAAAGTTTTTTGTTATTTATTTAAGCAAAGGCCCACTGGAGCCATCCGAATTTACCCCATCCCCTCTCCGTATTTCGACACTAAATAAAAAAAAAATATCGTGTTTATGTGTACATTCATCATTATTGATATTATTATAATTATCATTAATATTATTATAATCATTATTATTATCATTATTATTATTGTTCTGCCGTTTGTAATAATGCTCTCGCACAATTGCGTTTTTTTTGTATGACAAAGCAACTTTTATATCTATATTCTTATATTTACATTCATCATTATTGATATTATTATAACTATTATTGATATTATAATCATTATTATTATTATTATTATTGTTCTGCCGTTTGTAATAATGCTCTCACACAATTGCGTTTTTTTGTATAATAGAGCAACTTTTATATCTATATTCTTATATTTACATTCATCATTATTGGTATCATTATAACTGTTATTAATATTATTATAATTATTATTATTATTATTGTTGTTCTGCCGTTTGTAATAATGCTCTCGCACAATTGCGTTTTTTTTGTATGACAAAGCAACTTTTATATCTATATTCTTATATTTGCATTCATCATTATTGATATTATTATAACTATTATTGATATTATTATCATTATTATTATTATTATTATTGTTCTGCCGTTTGTAATAATGCTCTCACACAATTGCGTTTTTTGTATAATAGAGCAACTTTTATATCTATATTCTTATATTTACATTCATCATTATTGGTATCATTATAACTGTTATTAATATTATTTTAATTATTATTATTATTATTGTTGTTCTGCCGTTTGTAATAATGCTCTAGCACAATAAAGGCTATAACCCAACAGGATTATGCCTAGGTAACCCTTTTCCCTTTTGGTTTTATGTATCAAAAAATAGTTTATTGACTTTAGAACTCTTAAAAGATTACTTTTGTTTGTATTGATATCGTGGAATAGATTTAGGAGAAAGTACTCTACAATTGACATGTGGAAAAGCTGTGGTACATTGAATAGCAGTCACACGTAAGCTCCAAAATACTCAAACCCCTTTATTGATTCCACTCTATGTTAAATTCAAATATTTTTAGAGCAAAATCGGAAGAAAGATGCATTTCTACTACACACAGTAAAGCCTCTTTATGTTTTCCTCTTGAAAAAACAAACAAACATAGAAGGCATTGTTTTATATCTCATTATATTTTAGTAACTTTTTTTTTTTCCGTTTTGTCACATCTGCCGGAATTCCAGGGGGTGCTGTCTATGGAGAATAATACACGCAGCACACCCCCTCCCCGGAAAATATTGCCGTTGCTTCATTCCCCACTTCCCCTGCCAGGTCCTCTTCTATATAATGTACATGCTGCCTTTAATAAGTGCCCTTTTCCAGATGAAGCCTCCATTTAGACGATATTCTAAATATATATTGTCAAAACAAAATAAAGGGTTGGGCAACTTCGACAGGCCACCGTCATGTACACAAAATTATTGTTGCGATATAAAACAATGCCTTCTATGTTTTTTTTTTTTTTTTTCAAGAGGAAAACGTCAAGAGGCTTTACTGTGTGTAGTAGAAATGTATCTTTCTTCCGATTCGGCTCTAAGAATATTTGAATTTAACATAGAGTGGAAGCAATTAAGGAGTTTGAGTAGTTTAGAGCTTACTTGTGGCTGTTCTTCAATGTACCACAACTCTTCTACATGTCACTTGTAGAGTATTTTTTCCTCAATCTACGTGTATTCCAAGATATCAATACAAACAAAAGTAATATTTTAAAAGTTCTAAAAACAATAAACTATTTTTTAATACATAAAACGAAAAGGGGAAAGGGTATCCTAGGCATACTCCTGTTGGGATATAGCCTTGACCATGTTTACTGTGCTAGAGCATTATTACAAACTGCAACAACAGCAACAACAACAACAATAATAATAATAATAGTGATACTACTACTACTACTTCTAATGATGATGATGATGATGATGATGATAATAATAATGATAATGATCACAATAATAATAATAGCAATAGTAATAATGATAACAATAATGATAATAATAACAATAATACTAATGATATGAATTATAATATGAATAATAAATATGAAACATGGATATGAAAGTTGCTTTATTACACAAAAAAAAACCCAATTTGCCTTGCCCGTGGCTTTACGGAGAGGGGATTAGGTAAGTTCGGAGGGCTCCCGTGGGCGTAGGCTTAAATAAATAAAAATAAAAACTTTCTTCAGGAAACATGTTAACTGATGTCTCATACATCTGTCTTTTCCAGGTCGATAATACAAGTCAAACTGGTTTTGTAAAGTTGCGGAAATGCCGCGGGGGAATGCAGTTTTGCCACTTCGGGCCGGGTCTCCAAAAGATATGTATTTTAATAAAGTTGAAATGTGGATTGAGGTGGGGTGCATTCGTCATGATTCATGTGCCAGAGCTTCATTAAAGCAGTAACCTGCAAAGCGATGTCTCCTGTAAATTTCCCAAGAGAAACAAATTAGAAATAAAACAAATGGTGTTTTACCGATACCGAAATGCATTTTGCCCATATATACCATAGATTACGTTGTGTCAGACACACCAACAAAAGCGATACGAGAAGCCGATGGAAGCTATTGTGTTGGGATTGTGTTATCTCGAATGACATACCATTATTGATTGCCTTATTGTCCGATTCGCGAGTGTGACTGTGACATAGAGGTTGTTTTTGGTCTCGTTTTAGCGCAATATCACGTCATACATTTTGACATATTTGCCCTCTTTCTAAGCAAATTAAGACACTAATACTGTCATGAAGCATATCGATGTTTTCGCTAATATATTCTCTTTCATGTAGAATGTTGACATTGTGTATTAATTGCTGTTATTTGTAAAACAGTTCAGGATTCATGAAAAAATACTCTGTTTTAAATTATAATTTGCATAATTTATGCCAATTAGGTAATAATAAACAAGGATATCCCAATCATTTTATGACAATTTTCTTCCCTTTCTTACCCTAAGTCTTTATTTCCAATTTTAGGGCAGTTCTGGTTAAATAAATATTCTTAAATACTTGTTTTCACTATATCGACATAATATGCAAATTTATGCAAATTACTTGCTTATTTGCATAGATACAGCGTGTCTCTTTGGATGAATCTTTTTCTTTAGACTCAAGGAATATATTTGCCAAGTGGGACATCTGTACTCAAAAATGCAGCGTTCGCCCCTGTTTTTGCAGTTAACAAGTCTACTCTAATGCATAGAGTGATCCTTCTGTATATTTTTATGTGCATTTTTATATATTTATATTTAATATCATATCTTTTGCAATGTATTTTATTGTGTTTCTTATACGGTAAATACAACCAAACCAAACCAAATACCTCGATCATCTCTAGGATTGACTTCTGTGCAGTCAACCGCGTAGATAGGATTTAATTTTGGAGATGGCGCTAAGTGCACGCGAAGCATGGCGAAACTCAGATAGCACGTGATGTCTGATTTGGATAATTATAAGATTGACTGGCTTTTCTTTAGGAGAACATAAATATATTGCGGGCAATATATTTGATGAGCCCATCAAGCCAGTCAATATCATCTAATTCTATTGTCGATATTTCATGATCATGTGATACCATTTGTAAGTACTAGTATACAATCAAGTGTCATACCTATTCACTTGGGTGCTGTCACAGAACGAATAAAATATCAATTCATTCACTTCATAATTCAAATGAATTGCACCCTCCTTGTGACGCTATTCATACTTGTTATTCCTGAGAGATTGGTCGGTCACTGTGTTACATTCAGGCTATCCCGAAAACGTCTCAAACACGACATCTAAACAGTACCAATAATAAACCAAATAAATACGTCATCGGTCAGTGGTGTAATGGGCCGACATAAAAGGTCAAAATATGGCGTATGAGGATTTTTCTTTTCTTTAAAGTTCCGAGCGAACAAAAACTATGACCATTTTGAAATTGAAATCTGATCATATGTCAGGTTTTGACATGTTTCTTGAATTAAAAAAAATCAATGAAATTTTATTTTATACAAAGAAATGATATAACATATGGGGTAGCTGCTCGAAATGACGCCAAAAATGAAAACTTTAAATTAACAAAAATTAATCTTTAATGGATTTTCCTTACACCCCCACCGATATTTTTTCTGGTGCTTTTACAACAAACTTTTCTTCACGATGAACTTTCCCATTAAGTTGACCGTTTTACTATTATACATTCTACAAACAAGGATGACATTCGGTTATGGTATGCTAATCATGCTAATGTTCTCTTAAATTGCAATTAATATTAGTAATAACTCCTATTCCGGACATGAAAAACATCATTAAATGTACTATTTACTTATTCTTCATGCCCTGTGCCCGTACAAGGAAGTGTAATACCATTAAACTCCAACAAATATTATACCCCCTACAACGTTCGACGTCAATCCTGTCATGAATTCTATTGGCTAACTCTCGCAGTCACACGGACGAAATGAGTGCCAAATCGACCGATGGTACGTCATTGGAAATAATGTAATTGCTTTGATCGGAATGGACTCGGTTACGGCAGTGTGACTGGGGCATCAGCAAGTTCACCAATCAATTCTGCTAACTGTTGGGGTAATGGTCTTTAATATAAAGATATCGTAGGCGCTCTTGCTCTTCATTCGGGGTGGATGGTTAGCACAAGGCCCTGGAAATTAAAGTCAAGAAGCATTTTTATTATTGCGAAATCGGTAAGTATGATATTCTGATATACATAGAAATATAAGATATTCTATGTTTTATGGTTGTATATTGAGTTATGCAAACGTATCAAACATGTTTGATCAATAATTTCTGATGAAAATTATGTTATTTAAATGAAATGTCTTTGTTGAGGTACAAAAGAACGTAAACCTACACAACATTTCATATAGTATTGCTCATTAATCTATGATGCATTATACGCCTATTTTTCCCCTCTTTTTTTGAGCTGGAATGAATATTATTATCCCTTCCCATGGTCTTTATTTTTCTCTCAATGTGTAGAGCACATTTTTATCATCAGGACGTGTATTTTACATGAAAAAATGTAACTCATGTAACTAAATCTAGTTTTGTTGAAGAAATGTTCTAAGTTTAAATTTAAGTATATTGAGATAATCTTTTAACGTCTTCAAGGATAATATTAAAGAATAAAGACCATTATGAGTTGCTTTCCGGGATGATTTTTCCACATAAAACGCGATAATCAAAATGTTCCTGAGTGTCATAATTGTGAATAACAGAATTTTTACAAAATGAAAATTTAAATTTAATTAAAGTAATTTATTGTGGTATAAAAACATGAAGATGCCAATATCATACCAATTAATACGAACACACTGTCAATATTTTACACTTAAGAAAGAATGGAGCTGTGCATGCTCTGAAACCAGAATAAGATATCATTCTGATTAATCTGTTTTGGAATAATATATTTCTATCTAACAAGCATTTTTTTTAAGAGCCCTAGACAATAATTCCATAATTGAGATATGATAATATCAAACTGTTATAAAGCATTAATTAAATGTTTTGTAGGACATATCCACGCAATCTATTTTAATTTCTATTTAAATTCTAGAAATTGGGAAAATTTATCTTGTTCAAAGACTTTTCTATTAGAAATTATTATCAATATAAATATAAAAGAAGATTATAACGTCTACTGTATCTACTTGAATATCATCAAACCAAAAGAAAATAGATATGAAAAATAATATAATTCATAAAAAAAATCATACTTTTCTTCATTCTCCTAAAAGCGAAAAGAAATTAAGATTTCTCGTATATACGCAGCATATCAATAAAACTAAACTTTTCATTTTGGATTCATAATCAAATAGGAGTTACAGTAATCATACTGATGTACTATCATTGTACTATATACACAGGATTTGTAGAACACCATTTTCGATTGTGATTGCATGCCCAAAGCGGTTCAAGATATATATATGAGAGGAAAAAAACATAGAAAAATACTTTTGAATATCTCTTATTATATCTCTGTTATAGTCTCTGAATCTTTGATATATGTTTGTTCTTACATGTAGGTGAAACATCATTCTACCTCTATAAAGGATCTTACTTTTATACCGTAAATCGGCATGATGGTTTGAAAAATACTGCTGCATAGAGTACACTTTCTTTACTGACTCATTACCCATGGAAACAGTGGGATAACATATCATATATTCAACGGTTGATTGAGAGGTCGTAGGTCAGCATGAAGGTCAGTGATCGGATACCGAGACCTGATAAGGGGACTGTCTTTTCAAGAACAATGTGGGTGACAATCTTGTTTCTCATCATGGTGAGTCTTACTTTAATTTCACTAATCTGTGTTTAGGTATATGCGTATGTGGTTACATGGGTGTGGGTGTGCGTGTGTATGCGCGTGAGATGCGGTGGGAGTGTGTTCGAGTGTATGTGCGTTTTGAGATATTTCAAGACGTTTATCAGCTTGATATGATCACTTAAGTCTGAGTCTGACCTTAAATGTTGTTATCCGAAAGATGTGGCCAACAATGGCGCGGTGGGGCGCGGCTCGAACCGCGAACGTCCGTATCAGATTACAATTACCGTGTTTACATGCTGCATAATAAAGCCGATTCTGCATTTCATTTACTTTACCACTTGACGTACTTGTAGTCAGGGGCCTTAGCAAAATTTTGGGGACAGGATTTACAAAAGCGCCATTTTTTTGCATGTGGGTCCATGGTATCAAAAGCATTTTGTGTATTTGTGTATTTGGGTCTTCTTTTGCTAAACATTCAACTGCAGGTCGATTTTTATAAAATTGGTGAGTATGAATCAATTTTTAAGGTTAATTTATGCAAATTATATGCAAATCACGTGTAAAAACACATGTATTATCATATATCGACATATAGAATTGTCAAAATCACAATTTTTTTTTCTCCACATGTGTCACTGGTACCAAAAGCATTAATTCTTGATAGGATGCCTCGATATCAATGACTGGAATCCTTTTTCATAGGGCTAATTTATGCAAAATTATGCAAAATCACACTATTCACCGTGAATTACTGTATATGTATAGTACAGACCGAAACTTTTCTATAGAAGCCTATTTCTGTTCTTTTTTTACGGGGGGGGGGTATTTGGGATTTATTTTGACGGGGCATCAAATCTAGATTGATTTCTGTACAGTTCCTGAATAAGAATCAACTTTCAATGTTAATTAATGCAAATTTATGCAAATATGTGTAAAACTCATCAACTATCCTATTTTGAGGTTTTAAACCGAGGGACAAGCACAACACTATGCATAGGAGACACTGTTACACAATTCATTCATTATGATGACTTTCCATGCGACCAGAAGAGATTGGCAAAAAAATTAGGTCAGATTTCTTTCCCAAGTAGAGTTTTCCCCTGTCAGAAAGAGGAGGGTATATGGATGGTTCTCATGGCAGAAAAAGCTGTCCAAGTCTGTCCCTCTGACAACTATGTACATTTGTTTTTTTTAGAACAGGGACACATAAGATTTGAGCAAAGGGACCTGATCCTTCTTCTTTTTCTGTCGTCCCTTGATTGAAGGTGACCTGAATAATTTCAGTGATTTTTCTTTATTGGCTTATGAATTGATCTCTATCTCTAAAACAATTTTAGGCCGAATCAGAGTCGAATCTGTCTGGAAAAGGTCCCGAATCAGAGCTATCGACTTCCGAAAATAATTGTCCAAATGCCTCCCCAAAATTAATTCAACCGAATTCCATCCGAATTCATCCCAAATGTGGCTCGAAAAAATGTTTCTTGGCCACATTCTGGAGTATTTTGGAGGATATTCGGCTGGTTTTAAAATTTTCAAGACAAGCAGAATCTCTCCAAGAATGTTTCCGTTGGGAGAGAGAACAGAATAGTCCCGGATCCTTCCGAATCGATTCCGGGAGCTCCCCGAATCCGAGATGAATAAGTACCGAATCCAGGCCATTTTGGGCAGAATTGATCCGAATTTGTTCGGGAGAATTTGGTTTTGGTGTAACCCTTTGCTTAAAGCTAGGGTCAGAACGGAACCGAATCAGCTGCGAAGCCATCCATATACACGTATTCTGGTGGTTTCAGGAATATTCTGTTTTGCCTTCGTAAATGCAAGAAAATTCGGGAACATTTGCTGAAAATTTCAGCTCATTTTGAAATGTTCAAAATCAGCCGAATACCCTCCAGAATATTCCCGAATGTGACCACAAGAAATTCCATTCGGGCCACATTCGGGATGTATTCCGATGGAATTCGGTTGGATTTTTGGAGGCATTTTGTGAAGATTATGACCTATTCGTATCAGTAGTAGAGTAATTAAATGTCCGACTCTTGCCCCCCCCCCCCCCATATCATACGAATCATTACTCGAATGCAAAGAATAATATAGACGAGTGAGACGAATTGGCCAGAAATTAGAAAAATGGCATCAAAAAGCTGACGAATATAGATCTTTTCGAAAGAATCTGCCACATTTTCGGGAAATTCTGTTGCTGTACTCTGCAAATTCTTGCATAATCGTTCGATTCGGGTCGTTATTCAGGTCGTCATTTGGCGAAAATCGGAGGATTCGGGCTAAATTCGACTCGATTCTGGCCGCTCTGGCTCAATTTTTGCCACTGTTCTGGTTGGCATACGGCTTTATGCTTTATGTAATATATGATTAGTCAATGGAATACAGCTTCATACATAAATTATTGTTAATTTACATAATATAACACGCTTTTGCATGGAAGCGGGATTTTCAATAGCATACAATTGAAGATTTTGAACTGAGTGATAGAGGTACTTCAAAAGTTTGGTCCCTTTTCCACTGTTAATACCCACTGGAATGGGACTGATTTATACATATAAAATATTTGCTAGTTTATATAAATTAGCATATTTTGCATGAAGACGGGATTTTCAATAGCACGTTTGATAGGGAAAATTAAATCTATGGATCTGACAGAGATTTTCTTTAAGTTTGGTTTCTTTTTATTCCTTTTACTAATTTTCATTATTCATGCATAAATTAACTGCTAATTTACATAAATTAACATATTTTTGCATAAAGACATTATTTGCAATATCATGTTTGACAAGGAAATTTAAAGCTATTGACCTAAAAGAGACTTTCTTAAAGTTTGGTATCTCTTTATTTACTTTTATTAATTAATTCCTATTGGCATATGGCTTCATGCATAAATTACTGCTAATTTACATAAATTAGCATATTTTTGCATAAAGTTGCAATTTTCAACACCATGTCCTGTGGGAAAATTAAAGCTATTGACCTGTTAAAGACTTTCCTAAAGTTTGGTATCTTTTTATTAACTTTTATTGATTAATTCCCATTGGCATATGGCTTCATGCATAAATTACTGCTAATTTACATAAATTAGCATATTTTTGCATGAAGATGCAGTTTTCAACACCATGTCCTGTGGGAAAATTAAAGCTATTGACCTGTTAGAGACTTTCCTAAATTTTGGTATCTTTTTCAAAAAAAACTTTATTAATTAATTCCTAATGGCATATGGCTTCATGCATAAATTAGCATATTTTTGCATGAAGATGCAATTTTCAACACCATGTTCTGTGGGAAAAAATGAGGCTATTGACCTAATAGGGACAGAGGGAAAGTTTGGTGCTTTTGTAAACTCTGTCCCCAAAACTTCAAATTCAAGGCCTAAGGCCCCTGACTATTGTAAGCGCACGGATCCAGCGTTGTCTTCATTATGACGTATATTGTTGGTGCACGGATCATTTCAGGTTTTTGCCCCAAAAGCCGATTCTCAACCGCGAGCCGATGCAGCGTGTAAGCGCGGTGCAAGATAAACCAAAAGCCGATCACAATCTTGTTTCTAAAATCCTGGCTGGAACAGATTTTAATCCGGCTTTGATTTGATTTGATTTATTGTTTTCTTCTGCACCCATAACATTCGCATAATACATTTTTCATAACATAATAAACATAATATGTTAGCATTTTTGGCATGAATCATAATTAAAGAGTACTAAAAAGATAATTCCAGACAAAAATGATTAAATATATGATATTCACAATTTGCAGGAGAAGGATTGTCATCATAAGCAGATTGTTTGAAAAAAATGACAATCCCAAGCTTATACTAATTGAATTAATTAATACATTTATAAAGCAGAATGGGCATATATTTTCAAATACGAAACATGAATTCATGCAATATTATAGTATGAAGATGGAGACGATAAAGCTGAGGGTGACAATTATGATGATGATAAAGCTGAGGATGACGGTGATATGATGATGATCTTAATGATGGAACAATTGCAATTTTTAGTTAGAAAAAATGATACCATGTGCAATGATTGTGTATGAGACGGGGGAGGGGTTGAGATAATGTGGGTGGGGTTGTGATATCTGATTTGGGATAAAATCAGCAGATTAATCATAGGGCATACCCATGAGAGTAATGACGACATTACTGTTTCAACCCGATGATGTTAAAAGTATTTTTTATATTTCGGTTTTAATTTAAACTTTCCGGATACACTTCGTAATCACGAAGGTTCGTAATTCCGAATGTTCTTTATTCCGAAGGTTCGTAATTACGAAACACATAAATTGCCTATACCTCGATGTTCGTTAATCCAAAAACGTAAAAGGGTTCGTTAATCCGAACATTTGTGCCGTTATTCCGGAGGTTCGTTATTCCGACGCCACAGTGGACCAAGAGAGAGCAAAATTGCGCCAAAACAGGTTTTTGGTCATGAAACAATTTTTTTTTTCATGTTCTAAGCTAAGATAAGAACCTGTACAATGTCTCCATACAATATTTCTCCATTGAATTGATTATCAGTTGCCCATTTTTATTCAATATTACCGGAAAATGACTCTTTAAGGCTACCGCATGTGTAAATGACACTTTTCAGATATTTCACTGTTTTAACAAAACGGATTGCTTAATTTATTTTTAATTCACGGTGCTTTTTCATGAATGATTGTTTTAAGTGATCATAGATTTTTAAGATAAAATGATAATCCCTTCAGAGGCAATTTTGGACGAAACCATTTGAAAATGGGGAATTTTTGCAATTTCTCTTTTCATGAGCATTTCTTTTACAAATTGCTGCCGATTACTGCGCTGTAAATACCATGACGGTCTTTGTTATAAATCGTGCTTTACACTGATATCAAATTTAGCTGCATATACGTGCATTTTCTGGAGATATAACCAATTTTCCAACCACATGTTCGCCGTATTTATCACAAAAATCGTTCCAAGTTAATGTCCCATGCGTGTGCCGAACGTTGCGGGTGACATTAAACAAACTCCCCGTCGCGTGCTGGGAGAGAGAGAGTGTGTGTGTCTGGCTCAAGTGTCTGGCTCTTGTGACTTGTTACATACGTAAAGGCAAGCTTTCATTTCCAATTCCACTAACTATATAATAATACATTCAACACAGCTTCATTTTGATGCCAAACTGTTTCATATCTGATATGCTGTCATCATGAGAAGATTAATTCTTAAGGTAAGATTATATAATATATAATCTTACCTTAACAATTAATATTTGTTTTGTTGTTCATTAACCAAGTAGGGGCTACTGTATGTCACCATAACACACATGACTAGGGATGTGATAGGTTTCACACTGTTTTCTGACAAAATCTATTTAATAATTTCGTTTTCGGACTAACGAACCTTCGGAATTACGAACCTCATTTCGTTTTCGGACTAACGAACCTCACTTCGTTTTCGGACTAACGAACCTTCGGAATTACGTACCTCATTTCGTTTTCGGACTAACGAACCGTCGGAATTACAAACCTTCGGAAATACGAACCTTCGGAATAACGAACCCTCGGAATATCCGAACCTTCGGAATAACGAATCTTCGGAATATCCGAACCTTTGGAATAACGAAGCTTTGGAATTACGAATGTATGCGATCTTTTCGGTGTGTTTTACTTTTTCCATTTGTTTGAATAATCTAATTGAAAATATACTAATTTCTAACCGTAGATCCCGTTTAGAGTGAACTGAGACAAAATGAAAGGTTTTTGACGGCGCTTCATACATATAGATAATATTCAAGAATGCCAAATGATTATGACTCTTATGACAAAATGACCAGCTTCTTTTCAAAAATCACGAGAAACTTTTCATTTTTTAATACGTCCTAGAAACTTAACTAAGTGCCCCTCTTATAATACATTCATATTTCATTTGAGTAGATCATTGGGGCATGCTATAAAATGATACTACAAAATAAATGTGCCGTAATATAAATAATTACGCCACATTGTGGTGGACATCTACTCCAACGACAATTGCTAAGCCAATATATATTCTATCGACAATGGCTCCGCTGAAAATTGCTCTGATGAGATTTGCTTCGCTGGCAACTGCTCCGATTGTATTGCTCCGCGACAAATGTTCAACCGACAATAAAACAGTTTGTAATTAATAACTAAGGAGCAAAGATGTAAATTTCAACCAATCAGAGAGATTTTATTAAAAAGATAAATAAAAAAAGTCTTGCAGATGTTTAAAGGTCAAGTCGACCTCAGAAAAATGTTGATATGAATCAATAGAAAAAATCAGACAACCACAATGCTGAAAATTTCATCAAAATCGGATGTAAAATAAGAAAGTTACGACATTTTTAAGTTTTGCTTATTTTTAACAAAATAGTTATTTGAACGATCCAGTTACATCCAAATGAGAGAGTTGATGATGTCACTCACTCACTATTTCTTTTGTTTTTTATTGTGTGAATTATACAAAATTTCATTTTTTACGAATTTGACGATTAGGATCTCCTTGCCTGAAGCACAAAATGTTAAAATAATAGAATTCCACATGTTCAGGGAGGAAGAAACTTTATTTCACATGACAATGATGAGAAAATAAAAATATTTCCATTTCATATAATAAAATACAAAAGAATAAGTGAGTGATGTCATCAGTTCCCTCATTTGCATACCGACCGAGATGTGCATATAACTGTTTTGTGACATGAAGCGAAACTTTAAAATGCCATAACTTTCTTATTTTACATCCGATTTTGATGAAATTTTCAGTGTTATGCTTGTTGGATTTTTCTCTTTTTATTCAAATCAAGTTTTTGTTGGGGTGGACTTGTCCTTTAATCGTAATTGTTCTACATTTTGTTTCATATTATTTACATTGTATATTCCCTTGCATTGATTTGTATGGTAATTATTTTTATATGTGTGTAACATGTTGAGTTGAAATGAAATAAAGGAAAGTTGCCTTTATTTTATTAGAACGAAAAGGAGCTTTATTAATAATCCTTATAACTATCTTTTGCAGAATGAATATATTTTCAGTGAGATTTTTGTAGAAACTACTCCATGACAGTATTCCATTATTAAAATACGAAGTATTAGTGTAAAATAAAGTAAAATGTGTTGATTTTCGAAAAAAAATGCGTTTTACTTTATTCAATATACCAATATTTCGCGAATCAAGAAATCTTGAATTTCAATTTATCGTCCATCATGAGCCTTTAGAATTTGGTTAAAGTGACTCTGTTGAGAGGCGTATCGTCCAAAAGGATATCAAATGGCAGATTTTGCGAAGTATTACTAAATGACTTAAAATTTGACTTAAGAATGTTCAAGATAATTTGTTGGCTTTAACCCACTGCACTACACGTCTTAGTTCAAGATTTGTAGCGTAACCGGGTTAGAATGAGAATAAAATTCGTCTCTAAATAAGATCTATCTAAACTATGGTTTAAATCGTCGGCGTTCATCCGAACCATCGTATCAGTCAATTTTGGTCAGAAAATCGATTTTGAGATTTTTGCAGAAAATGAATGAACAAGTTCTATTCTATTCATAAGTGAATTTCTAGGCAGCAATTTATTTTAGTTTCTGAGATATGATGGGATTTTCACGACGATGCCATACAATTTTTTAATAAAATGCCCAAATCCCATTGGAAACGTGTACTGTAGCAGAGCGATACGACGTTTTGACTGACCGCGATTTCAGTGCACGCGGTCAACCAAACTGTCGTATCGGCCAGCTGCGCTGCATTGACTTTGCACGTGAAAAGCGATACGACGTTTTGACCATAGAGATGTATATTATTGACACTAGAGGGCGGACTTCATCGAATTGCTGTGATTCCATGTTCGGGGCGACCGCCATCTTAAAGAGGGCAAGAGCGCGGATTTATAACACACGGCTCTATGGGAGAATATCACATATTTCACTTTTTTACATTATATTTTCAATTTAATGCTGTATGCAAAGTTAAAATCACAAGGAAAAACATTTATATGTTAGAATATATGATAACCATGCATATTTTATAAAGGAGATGGACTGAACATCCAGAAAACGGGGGGAAAATAGGTTGCTGTACGTGCATTACCTATAATGTAGATCAGGGCTTGGTCTGAAGTTTCCCCTCCTTTCAGTTAATTTTGAGGAAATCAAAGTAGAAATCATATGGTGAATCACTGATAATCCCATTAAATATAATATTGGAGACTATGCGACGTTATAGCTATATTTAACACCACGGGTGTTAAATCTAGCAGCCCAATCAATAAAGGACCTCACCATCTGGTGTTGGAGTTACACTGCCACTGGTGTTAAGATTACCAACATTTAGGATGTTAAAATATATCAACACCAGTCTTGGTGTTCGATTTGAACACGAGTCGGAGAATGTTATGAAGTTGACACCATTTGGTGTTCATTTGACACCCTCGAACACCTGCAGAAACGAACATTTAAACGAAAGTTTAAATCACCCATTGGTGTAAAAAAAATACCAACACCAGCTTTGGTGTTGTTTCACGGTTCGGATTCACACCATTTGGTGTCCGATTTCAAGTTCTTCAACACCTGCAGCCTGACGGTGTAACTTAACACTAGGGTATTTTTTTAAAATACCCCACTAGACAGTGTTGAGTTACTCCAGTGAAGTGTAACTTCAACAATAATTTTTGTTAAAATATTTCTATCCAACACCTGTCACGGTGTTGTTTCAACACTTCTGAGTATTTGGTGTTTATTTTACACTCTAAGTGTTGTTTCAATACAGTATATTGCTTGAACACTGAGTGTCAAATGAGCACCAAATCAAGAGAACATATGAACACTCTAAAGTGTTAAGTTGACCTTATCTGACACCCTTGTCACGGTATATGCTATATGATGGCTAATATATTGAATAAACTACTACTCAGTCGACCTCGTCGTTTTCCCCGTTTTCTGGATGTTCAGTCCATCTCCTTTATAAAATATGCATGGTTATCATATATTTTAACATAAAAATGTTTTGCCTTGTGATTTTAACGTTGCATACAGCATTAAATTGAAAATATAATGTAAAAAAGTGAAATATGTGATATTCTCCCATAGAGCCGTGTGTTATAAATCCGCGCTCTTGCCCTCTTTAAGATGGCGGCTGCGCAATACATGGAATCACAGCCGCATTACGCGCGCGTCAATGCGAGCGATTACTCTAGTGTCAATATACATCTCTATGGTTTTGACTGACCGCGCGCACTGAAATCGCGGTCAGGGTTGTTGTATTCCCTAAGGCGTTTTTGTACAGGGGAAATCTAAACCACTCAAACCGAAATTACAAGCATGGAGCTCTTTTGCGATATATTCTATAATCCTTGGTTTTGTGTAAAAGTAAGGATACCATTGTCAAGCAGTTGTCTCGGTCTTTCCAACCATATATTTTTCTAGCAATAAATATGTTGTAAAGCCGGAGAACTAAGTGTGAAAATTACAGTAAACTTTGAAGTCTATTATCTCTGAAATGGGTTTTCAACCGTCGTATATGGATACAACGGTTCGGATGACCGCCGACGAAATGGTCAAGTAATGTATTGGGACAAGCTACAAGGACAGTCAGTGGTCTGGTATGTTTGAGAAAAAATCCAAGGTGTAACATAACAAACTGGCATAACAAACTGTATTACTCATTTTAATCCTAAAACAAAATGTCATGGTAAGTACCAAGTACTAGACTACAAAACAATCACATCTATTAAATACAAAGAGACAAAAACATAAATAAAATCAGATCATTAACAATAATATAGTAAATGTTACTTGAATAATAATGAACAAGGATTGTTACCATGAGATAAAAACAGAGTCAATTAGGAAAACCCTAGTCCATATGCAGACGAAAAAGAATCGAGTCCTGGTTACAAGGCTTGATAAGAGTCCAAAGTTTATCCCTCATCGAATGTAGAAATATTAGGGATCAGATGTCCAGAAAATCAATTGTGGGACGCGGTGAGCCAGTGACAGTCTGGTGGCGTCCAGGACTGGGTCCCAATTTTCCTTTTTTTCTGTCTTAAAGTCAGTATACTAAAAAAATTTCAGCTCGCGCTTCGCTCTCGCGTTAATTTGTTGGTGAGATACATGTCTGTATCTCATGAGTCATATAGATATGTATAAATATATATATATATATATATGTGTGTGTGTAAAGTTATACATGTACAGCAGCTTTTGGCAACTTTTTTTTATTTAAATATTGTAAAGAAATGGATGAAGAGAACAATGGTAGGCGAAGCTTAAATCAAGGTTCCCCAGAGCTATCTACCCTTTGGAAAAATTGGTGATGCCGAAAAAATGTCTCTGCCGGGAATCGAACCCGGGCCCCCAGCTTTGAACGCCGGTGCCTTAACCACTAGACCACAGAGACGGGTTAGTGGCTAGGGCGAACCCAATCCGATTGACCGTCAGATAGACAGATTTTCGACACTATACCAATTATAATTTCCTTTGTCGGGTGAAGGTTGGTTTAGAACAATGACAAGCAGCCATGCCTCAGCTGGATCAAAGCTATTGCTTCGATACAGTACATGTATGGGAGAAGAAATACAAATGTGTAAAGTTATACATGTACAACAGCTTTTGGCAACTCTTTTTAATTTAAATATTGTAAAGAAATGGATGAAGAGAACAATGGTAGGCGTAGCTTAAATCAAGGTTCCCCAGAGCTATCTACCCTTTGGAAAAATTGGTGATGCCGAAAAAATGTCTCTGCTGGGAATCGAACCCGGGCCCCCAGCTTTGAACGCCGGTGCCTTAACCACTAGACCACAGAGACGGGTTAGAAGCTAGGCCGAACCCAATCCGAGTGACCGTCAGATAGACAGGTTTTCGACCACGAATTTTCCAAAGGGTAGATAGCTCTGGGTAACCTTGATTTAAGCTACGCCTACCATTGTTCTCTTCATCCATTTCTTTACAATATAAGTAAAAAAGAGTTGCCAAAAGCTTTTGTACATGTATAACTTTACACATTTGTATTTCTTCTCCCATACATGTACTGTATCGAAGCAATAGCTTTGATCCAGCTGAGGCATGGCGGCTTGTCATTGTTCTAAACCCACCTTCACCCGACAAAAGAAATTATAATTGGTATAGTGTCGAAAATCTGTCTATCTGACGGTCAATCGGATTGGGTTCGGCCTAGCCACTAACCCGTCTCTGTGGTCTAGTGGTTAAGGCACCGGCGTTCAAAGCTGGGGGCCCGGGTTCGATTCCCGGCAGAGACATTTTTTCGGCATCACCAATTTTCCAAAGGGTAGATAGCTCTGGGGAACCTTGATTTAAGCTACGCCTACCATTGTTCTCTTCATCCATTTCTTTACAATATATATATATATATATATATACACACATATATGTGGGTGGGTGAGGTTGTTGTACGATCAAGCGCCATTGGAACGTTCATTCATAATTTTGCGCCCCTTCCCCCAACTGAAAATGGATCGTTTATTTGCCCCTGTTTGTAAGCACAAGCTGTGTCTCTCCGACGACTTTATAGTAAAGGCAGGTATCATCAACGTGACACATAGTTGGGGATATGTCCAAGATATCTGCACCAAAATTCAAAGCAGTTGAGTAATAAATGAAATTCTGCATGACCCACTAACCAATGTAACCCGAACACTCTCTTGACTATGATAACGGTCAATATACGGAAGTAATTTGGCCTGATTAGGCACCAGAGAAGGGTCAGCCACTGGATACTGTGGCGGTGAACGGGAACCATGTTGTAACTCATCTGACCATGCTGACTCCGACGAGCAACCATCAATTCAGATGAGAGCATCTCCAAGATCTCTCGGTGACTTGTTTGACTTCAACAAGTCAGCGAGGCAACCAAGAGGACTGTCATAGTCCAGGATAGCCCCCATAGGATATTGACTAAATCCTGTTTTTTTTCATATATAACATAGTTTTTGATGTGCCAATTCGAGGGTGCTGATTACGAATCAGAATGAGGCCACTCGTGTAACGTTTAGCATATTCCGCAAATTGGCAAAATCCAATACGGCCGCAAAAATATGTAAAGTACCAATGAAAATCATAAAATTACCGGCACATTAGCTATAAAAATGCATGAAATTGTGTGGCAGGAGTGAAATACTCTCTGGAATAATAATTTTCGACAAAATATTTATTTTCTGAGTATTCAAAATGGCCGCCATAGGCCTCTGTATACTTTATTATGTACAAAATGAATAGGGGAAACTAAAAATGAGCACTAAACTGCAAGAAATCGTTATACAGTGCGTATCAAAAAAAGTTTACACATAGAAAAAAATCCTGTAAAATTACAATTACGTTTGTAATATCCTGAAGATTTTTCCGCATTTAAACATTGGTACAGATCCATTTAAGCAAATGACGATATAACTGTCGAAAAATATTTCCGCTTGAGTGAGCACCACTTACTTTTGAAAAGTTAGTGAAAAATGATTTGCGCAGAACTTTGAAATAGTTATGCGAAAAAGGAAACCTTAATCATGACTAACATGTGGAATTTAGCTATTAAAATTGATTTGAAGTTATCTTTTACCTTTTTAAAATATGTTTCCTTGCCCAAAATACTTTGAAGAGTGCATTGCGCCCAACCCCACTCCCCCACACACCGAGGCCATCATGACGATATTTGCTTTACACTGAGCTGTGATTTACATGAAATGGCTTAGGCTTAATTTTTATTTTGTTAATCATTGTCAAGCTTGGAAAAAGTGTGGAGAAACAATTATTAAATGAAAAACGAAATGTAAACCAACTTTAAATGATAAAAGCTTAGTGAAAACATGCTGGAAATGTCTGATATAAACTTTTGTTCTGATTCAGTTATGTCCTCACATCCAGCTGGCACAAAAAAGGGTAAAGTTTGTGCTGACTAAGTGTCGAAATTTCAATTTGGGTGGCAAAATTGTAACAAAATGCTTGAATGCCTCCGTTTTATTTCAATTGACTAAAAGTGCAAGTGAAAGGTATGAGAAATGTTTCGCAGGGTAAGTTGATTTCGCCCTTTCCCCTTGACACAGCGTGAAAATGAGCATTTCTGCGCAAACAGATTTCTGTGAGCTTTACAAAAACGGACAGTGCTCACTCAAGTGTAACATTCTGTCAAAACTTTTACTTTCATTGGATAGATAAGACCAAACCCAAGAATATACGTGAAAAAAATTACCTACGTGTTGTATATTTTTCAATTTCCAGGGCTTTTTCAAAGTGTAAACTTTTTTTTGATACGCACTGTATATGAACGAAGTACTGTATGCAAATCACCATCACTAACGAGATGTATAATTTATGTCATGTACTGGAAAATTGCTGTATTTTGATATTTTGATTAGCCACCACTGGCCAAAACAATATTATGTACAATGGCAAGGGGTGCCAAAAAGATCACAAGAGTGAGCACTAAATGTTTTTTTTATTAATATAAAAGAGTGGAATACTGACTAATAATTGTTAACATTATTGTTAACGAAATATATTATTCAATATGCTATGTATGTGATAAATGTTGTATTTTGAAATTAAGGCCCTATACTAAGTACAATGCGAATTTTGAAATTAATTTCAACAAGAGTAAGAAACACAAAATGCATGTAATTGTGATCTACGAGTATTGTCTGAAAACATGTTTTCTAGCGAGACATATCATTTCTTTTATTTCTTTATTCATTTGTTATTTATTATCAAAAGAGTGAGAATCATAAAATGCATGTAACTGTGATATGCGTGTAAAAATATTGTCTTAACATGATTTCTAACTACATACATCAATATTTGTCATAGATGTAATAAATGATGTACTTTGAAATCCAAAATTGCTGCCATAGTTCCTAAAAGTATTATGTACATTTTAACTTGGGACATATGATTTTGACAGAATTTGGCTTTTTATATTGCATATAATTGCGATGTAAGGGTGAAATAGTGTCTAAAAACCATGATATATATATCATATCTTGTGTATTTAAGTTGATAGATAATATATTTTTAAACTGGAAAGGGCTACCATTTTAAATGGGGACAGAAAATTTTCACAAACGGGCAAATGGCGGCCTTTTTAAATGTTTGAATACAGTATTTATCATTACCATTTAGTCAAGTAAAGCCAAAATCTGTTGAAATCATTGTTCCTATTCATATGGTATATACATAATACCGTAAGGGCCTGTAGTGACCATTTCTTACTTTTACAATACAGTATTTGTCACCTATAACTGGCAGAATAATTAACATATCATGTTAGAAATTATGCTTTTAGACAATATGTTACTAATGGATAACTATTACGTACATTTATGGTGCTCACACCTGTGAATATTGGTTTCCTAGTTCGTATAATACATAAGACAGTCAATGTTTTTGGCGGCCATTTTGAAAGTCAAAATACAGTATTTAATACAAACTTGAAAACTGAATGATATATTTCGTTAAAAACCATGTTGTTTTTTTTAACAGTATCCCATTACTTTTTCACATATATAATAGCATTTTAGTGCTCACTAATTTCTTTGGTCCTCTTTCTCATTGTATAAAAGTGTAAGGGTCTTTGGCAATCATTTTGAATATCAAAATACAACATTTATTACATACATGGCATATTAAAGATATATGGACTGCTCTGAGAGGCATGGTTTTTCTAGAGGCTCAAGGAGACCGCAACGAGACTAAGCCCAGAGGGCATGGTCTGGCCGATGCGGTACCCGCGAGCCGAAAGAAACAACCGTGTCTCGAATATAAAAGCAGTCCCTATATATCTTATGAACCGAATTAAACGTTAGATCTAACTTTAGGGCCTAGTCTAGATCTCGGTCTAGATTTTAAACAAGTTAGGCCTTAAAAGCCTTAGGTCCCAGGCTGACGTTAGGCCCTAAAGCCCTAACTTAGCCCTGTCCATGAAGTTTCTTAGGTATTGGAATCGAATATCAAAGCAGTCTATACCGGTAGGCCCTAATAGGCCTAGGCTTAGATATTTTTAGGAACCAAATTAGGGTCTGAATAGGGTCTAGATCTAACGTTAACAGTCCTAAATTTCCATTAGAGTCTAGAGTTCTAGATCTAACGTTAGATCTTTAGACTATGTCAGATCTAAGATTAGACGGAACAGGCCTAACGTTAGACCTAGTTAGAACTAGATTTAGAGTCTACTCTTAACTTCTAGATCTAAGCTACTTTATATCTAACGACAATTACCTAAATTACCTAAGCATTACCTAACGTAGTCGTTTGTCATATCTAACGAGTAGACCAAACTTTATTCCATAGAAATTGCAGTGACCGTCTAATCTTTTTACACGACTCACCTTTTGCGAGCATGCATTTCAGCAAACAACTGCAACAGAACTTGATGATTGATACATTCGTTATGTCCTTAACAAATTAGTCTTCTTTTTAATAATGCCGTATATTTTTAACAGAATTAACAAGCAAAAGTCAAAAGTCGGCATCGTTCCATCGATATGTCATATCTGTTTGGCACACTTGCGTAATAAGCGCGTAAATGCGCTAATTGTCACGCGCAGATATTTATGGTATCCGCAATCACCGCATAAAGCAACATTTTGCATGCAATCAAATTGTCATCTCAGACAAATTTTGCTATGCCCTAAGGGGCGGGTCTGGGGGCAACGGGCAGAATCTTGTTAACTATGCCCGTTGCCCTTGGTTACCACCTCAGTTTGTTGTTTTGCAGGCATGTACGTTTACATGACCTCAATGAGAGGAACGGATTATTCGACATTCTTAAAGAGATGTTTATGATAAATGATATACATGTATCTCGTGAGTATTGACGATTTGCATACCGTACTTCGTTCACATATAACGATTTCTTGCAGTTTAGTGCTCATTTTTGTGAAAATTAGTTTTCCCGATTCATTTTGTACATAATAAATTATACAGAGGCCTATTGCGGCCATTTTGAATACTCAGAAAATAAATATATTGTCGAAAATTATCATTTCAGAGAGTATTTCACTCCTGCCACACAATTTCATGCATTTTTATAGCCAATGTGCCGGCAATTTTGTGATTTTCGTGGGTTTGGCGGCCGTATTGGATTTTGCCAGTTTGCGGAATATGCTCAACGTTACACGAGTGGCATCATTCAGATTCGTTATCAGCACCCTCGAATTGACACACCAAAACCTCCATCAAAAACTATTTATATATGAAAAAACAGGATTTATGGGGGCTATCCTGGACTACATGTATGACAGTCCTCTTGGTTGCTTCGCTGACTTGTCGAAGTCAAACAAGTCACCGAGGGATATTGGAGATGCTCTCATCCGAGTCGATGGTTGCTCGTCGGAGTCAGCATGGTCAGATGAGTTACAACATGGTTCCCGTTCACCGCCACAGTATCCAGTGGCTGACCCTTCTCTGGTGCCTAATCAGGCCAAATTACTTCCGTATATTGACCGTTATCATAGTCAAGAGAGTGTTCGGGTTACATTGGTTAGAGGGTCATGCAGAATTTCATTGATTACTCAACTGCTTTGAATATTTTTCGAAAAATATAAGAATTTATGCCAAAATTTTGATGTTTTCTGTCAAAAATGTGCATGTGCGTTGATATATTTCTGTTTTATCATTAGCATAAACAATTAATGCAAAATATCAGCATTCGACAGGAAAGGGGATATATCAACGAGAAAATTGATATGCTTCATGACAGTATTGATGTCTTGACTTTCTTAGATTAAGGGCAAATACATCCGAATGTATTACTTGATATTGCAATTACTGACACCAAAATCCAACATCTGTGTCTTTAGTCACACTTTTGATATCGACTACAACGCAATCACTGGCATGCCTTTAAAGAGATAACAATAGATTAAATCGGTCTTGCCTCGCCTTTGTTGGTGTGACTAACACGCATAAATACCAGTGTGCGTATAGCGATAGAAAGGTGTATAAATTGATATGTGGGCAAAGGGCTTTTTCTACATATCAAAGCCACTTTTATGTTAATGAAATCTCGTGGAAAAGTTAGAGGTGCTGCTTGCAATTACGTTCAAGAACATTAAAACATAGTCCCTTAATCATGTTTATAGCCTGTCAAATGTATTCCTCTTATCCGTAGATTAAAATATCGTGCTTTTGGAGCCCCCATTCTGACAAATTGGTGTTTTGCTACAAAGACAAACAACTTTTATCGTCTTTAAATCACTTGGAGGCAAAAGTGTGCTATCAGTTACATATAAAGAAGTGATGACACAGCAAATCCTACTCCCTCAGCGGTCTGCAGAAGTCACCAACCCCTTTTTGTATTTTGCCCCCATTTCTTGGAAAATTCGCCTTTTTTAGCCCCATTGAGGCAAAAGGCGTTTCCCCTTTGCAATAAACCACTTTTATCGTTTTGTAAGCAATTGGGGATGAAAAACTAGATTTTCCTCTATCAGCTAAATATAAAGAAGTGCTGGCACAGCAAAGCCTATCCCCTACGGGCTTTGTCAAACTCACTCACCCCTTTTTTTTCATATTTTGCCAATTTATGGAAAATCTATAAATCCAGAGCCCTCATTGATACAAAAAGATGTTTCTGCTATAGTGTAAGCCACTTTTATTGTTTTAAAACCACTTAGAAACGAAAGAGTAGCCTTTCCACTATCTGCTTCGTTTAAAGAAGTAGTGGCATATCAAAGCATACAGCCTTCAGGGGGCTGCCGAAATCACCCCACCCCTTATGATTTTTTGCCAATTTCTTGGAGAATCGTGATTTTGAAGACCCAAAGAGGCAAAAGGCGGTTTCCCCTTTGCAGTAGACCATTTTTATCGTTTTAAATCACTCAGAGATTGCAAAGTTTGATTTTCCTCTATCAGCTGCATACAAAGAAGTGCTGGCACCCCAGACCCTACCTCTAAAGGTTTTGCCAAAGTCACCCACCCTTTTTCCATATTTTGCCTATATCTTTGGGAAAATCTAACAATTCAGAGCCCTCATTGATGCAAAAAATGCTACATAATAAAAAGTGCTGGCTCAGCAAAGCCTGACCCTCAGCGGTTCCCGAAGTCTGCCCACCCTTTTGGTCTACTTCCCTCTTTATTAATTTATAATTTATGGAGAAAATCTGCAAACTTTGAGCCCCTATTGAGGCAAAACGTTGTTTCTGCTCTATAGTAAACCTCTTTTATTGTTTCTTAACCACTTGGATATAAAAAAGTAGATTTTCCTCTTATCAGCTACAAATGAAGAAGTGGCTCTAAATTGACAGATTTCCCCATAAATTGGCAAAATACGAAAAAGGGGTGAGTGACTTTTATTCCGGGGGCTGGGAGAGGTTATTCAGTTGATCGGGTACAAAAGGTTTGATGGTCCCAAGATGTTGGCATGATATCAGTGGTCAAGAAAATGTGTTGCTGCCGGGTCATATCCTGTACGGAAGGCACAGAGGACCCCATTTTTGTCGGCAATCTTGATTTTTTTCATGAAAATCAATTATTTTCATATTTTGCACAAAAAAATTGAAAAATATTAAATAAATACGCATTTCACATTGATCTAGACAGTAGAAATCGATTGCAAGTGTTTTCAGGACAGTCCGGTTAATATTTTTTGCAAAATATAAGAATTAATGCCAAAATTTTCATGTTTTTATGCAAAAATTTGCATGTGCATTGATATCTTTCTTTTTTTTCATTAATATCAGCTATCAATGCAAAATATCAGCATTCAACACGAAAGAGAATATATTTACGAGAACATTGATATGCTTCATGACAGTATTAATGTCTTAACTTGCTTTAGATATAGGGAAAATACCTACAAATGCATTTCCCGATATTGCGATAAAATGGCACCAAAAAGCAACCTCCGTCACTAGTCACACTAGTGATACCGACTCAATGCGCTCGCTAGCTTGCCTTTCAAAAGAGTACAATAGACTCAATCGGTCTTGCCTCGCCTTGTCAGTGTGACTTGCACGCATTAATGCATGTAATGATCGTCGCGATAGAAAAGTGTATGTTACATATAATGGTATGAGGGCAAAAAGCGGTTTTTTTTTACATATTTAAGCAACTTTTATGTTCATGAAACCTCTTGGAAAAGATAGAGGAGGAATTGCTCTGCATGTCGCAAGCAATTACATTCGCACACCTTCAAAGATAGTCCCACAAGAACCTGTCGAAGGTACCCCACCCTTATCCGAAGCCTGACTACTAAAATATCTTGCCTTTTGGAGCCCTCACTGTTGCAAAATGATGCTTCGGTTAGGTAAAATAACAACTTTTATTTTCTTGAAATCACTTGGAGACGAAAGAATAGGCTTTTCTCTATCAGCTACATTTAAATAAGTGAGGGTAGAACAAAGCATGCCCTCTCAGGGGGCTGCCCCAAGTCACCCATTCCCTTTTTCGTATTTTGCACATTTCTTGGAAAATTCGTCATTTTGGAGCCACATTGAAAAAAAAATTGTTTCTACCATGAAGTGAAACCATTTTAATTGCTTTAAACCACTTAAAGACAAAAGAGTAGACTTTTTCTATCTGTTACATATAAAGAATTACTGGAAAATGGAAACCACCCCCGCCAGTGGGATGCCGAAAACACTATCCCCTTTTTCCGTATTTTGCAAAAATATTGAAAAAATCTGCAAATTTGGAGCCCCCACTGAGGCTAAAGGGTGTTTCTGCTAAGAAGCAATCCATTTTCATTGTCTTAAGACCACATGGAAACGAAAGAGTTGCCTTTCTTCTATTAGTTACATAAACAGAGGTGCTGTTACAGCAAAGCCTACCCCCGCCAGGGGCTCCTGAAATTACCCACCCCTTTTCTGTATTTTACCTGTTTTATTAGAAAATCTTCGAATTTGGAGCCCATATTGAGGCAAAAAGATGTTTGTCCTATATTTCAAACCACTTTCATTGTCATTAACCACTTGGAGACAAAATAATAGCATTTATTCTATCAGTTGCATAAAAAGAGGTGCTGGCGCATAGAAGCCTACCCCCTTAGGGGCTCCTGAATTCACCTGCCCCCCTCCCGTATCCTGCCAATTTATGGGAAAAATATGCCAATTTGGAGAAACTGAAGGAGGGTAGGCGTCGTTGTGCCAGCTTCTTTTTAAATGAAGCTGATATTGCAAAAAAAATCTTTTTAATTTCCAGGTGGTTTGAAAAAATAAAGTGACCTTTTTATTATATCAGAAACGCCCTTTGCCTCAATGGCGACTCCAAAATGACGAATTTTCTAATAATTAGACTAAATGGACAAACAGGATGGGGTGACTTGATATTCGGCATCCCTGAAGACGGTAGGCGTCGATGTGCCAGCACTTCTATATACATATAAAAACCCCACTCTTTCCTCCCCAAGCCCAGGGGAGTTGAAAAAGTTAAAAGTGGTTTTTATTTTATAGCATAAATACCTTTTTGCATCAATGGGGCTAAACCCCGCGAATTTTCCAATAAAGAGGGAAAATAGGCAAAAAGGTGGGGTGACTTCAGCAGCCCTTGAATTGAGTAGCTTCTGTGCGCCAGCACGTTTTTATGCATGTAGCTGTAGAAGAAAGCCTATTCTTTCATATTTAAGTTGCTTCAAAAAATAAATTTGGCTTCATTATATAGCAGGAATGCTAATTTACCCGAACAAGGGGGTCAAACTGCGAATTATTCAATAAAGTGGGAAAATAGGCAAAAGGGTTGGGGGGATTCGGCAGCCTCTGTTGGGGGTAGGCTTTTGTGTGCGAGTACGTCTTCAAATGAAGCTGATGGAGAAAATCCTACCTTTTTGTCTCCTACAAGTTACAAAACAATAAAAGTGACTTTCTGCAAAGCGGAAACGCCGTTGGTCTAAATTGGGGCTCCAAAATGGCGAATTTTCCTAGAAAAATACGAAATAGGGGTTGGGTGACTTCAGCTGCACCCTGAGGGGGTAGGTTTCGATGTGACAGCACTCCATTTTAATGTAGCAGATAGAGAAAATACGACTTTTTTACATCCAAGTGGTTTTAAGACAATGAAAGTGTTTTGCTGTTTAGGAGAAACAATTTTGTGCTGGACTGTCCTGAAAACACTTGCAATCGACTTCTACTGTCTAAATCAGTGTGAAATGCGTATTTATTTAATATTTTTCAATTTTTTTCAAAAATATGAAAATAATTGATTTTCATGAAAAATTCAAAATGGCCGACAAAAATGGGATCCTCTGGGCCTTCCGTACAGGATACGACCCGGCAGCAACACATTTTCTTGACCACTGATATCATGCCAAAATCTTAGGACCATCAAACCTTTTGTACCCGATCAGCTGAATAAACTCTCCCAGCCCCCGGACTATTTGGTAGTATAATAGTCATGATAGTAGTATAATAGGATGTGGCAGGTCTAATAGCTACGTTTCCTTTTTCTTTTGAACTCTGAGATCGAGCAGGTATTTGGTGTACAACGGTATGTGACGAGCATATGACAGTTTCCGTGCCTAGACCCTTTCATGTTAAACAATTAATACAGTCCAGTCATAATCGAATTTATGCATTTAATGTTAATAGTAACATTGTTCTTCTAGTATAATTCTTTGATTACTGATATTTATAAAATGGCTATAGTTTGAGGAGGCCAATGTTTATAGTAGTATCGAGTCTGGAATTGATATAATTTGCAATAGGGTCTGAGTACAAATTATACACTGGCGTCGTCTGCTACGTAAACTAAATGAGCGAATATGACCAAAACTAACCATTATGTTTATGCAACTTAGAACACTTTCCCTTATTCGGATTTTCTGGGACTTTTAGTATGGTCTTCTTTGGACCTAAAAGAAATTTTCTGCATTGGAATAAATTCTGTTGCAATTTGTTCCAAATGAAAAGTTAAAATAAGTGGACTACACGGACATGAGGTTTACTTTAATCGGTTCTCTTGTGAAAGACAGCTAAGTATTATGTCTTAAAAACTAGCGTGATCGAAATCTGTTCTAGATTACATTTTGAATCTTACATATTAAATTTTCTCACTGCAAGAATGTTGGCATTTCTTCTTTCAAAACCATGTCACGCACGCAGGACTTCCCCAAAATATTTTTTTTTGCTGTTTCTGGAATGGTGGTTGTCAATTACGATCCGATGTCGGGTGCTCTTTACTTCTTTCGAGATCAGATCATGCACGAATAGTTAAGTCCTCACTTATCGTTTTCCCTTTTCGGTATTGAAAAGTTAATAATGGTATTACTCGTGCATGTACACATATGTATGTTGATCCATGGGGCGTGAACAGAAAAATGGAAAAGGGGAAGGGAGAGGGAAAAAAAACAAAAGAGGAAAAGTATGGTGAATAAATTAAAGAACGGAAAACTTGGAAAATACACAATCCCCTCAAGGACATATTGTTTTATCTCGCTCTTTGCACGCGCAATGCTTGTTCAATTGAATACATATACACAACAAAAAAGCAAGTCCTCCCTTGAACAAACATCCATTATTTCGGAACCACTGGGGCGATTCCATGCTAGAAAAATTAGCCATTTTCACAACATTTTTCAATCTACTGTCAAAACGAACGAAGAACTCAAATTTGCTTTGTGGTAATATTAAAGTACTACTGGGTAGACTTGCAAAACACTGACAAGCAACAAAGATATGTTGTCCATATAGACAAGACCTATTCTGGAAAAAGATGCCTATATAAACTTTAAGAAGCATTTTGGGGTAAAAGCTGGGAACCGGACTATTTCACACAATTCAAATATGCTGAATCTGATAAGATCGGTTCCCAAGCTAATTTCTTATGTTTTGACCACCTAATTTGCATAAACAAAATGGCTGCCAAATTTACAATTCAGAATGTTATTTTGACAATGTTCTTTAATTATATTTGCTTTCACAGACATAAGTACTGCAAAATCCTGCATATAGCCCAGTCATTTTAGCCCAAATTTTGACCAAACTTTGAACAAATTGCAACAGATTTTTTTATCACAATGCATTTCTGTGAGGTCCCTAGTACAACATACTAAAAGTCCCAAACTTTGCGAATAGGGGAAAGGCATCTAATTTGCATAAATCCAAGATGGCTGCCAAAATTAATTTATATGCCTTATCCTTAAAATTTTTTGTACAGATAAAGGAAAAATCTTGAAATAAATACGCAATTCACTATGATTAAGATATCATAAATCGAATGCAATCGTTTCCGGGACTGTCCGGTTCATATTTTTCGAAAAATGTGAGAAATTACGCCAAAATTTCCGTTTTTTCGGTCAAAAATTTGCATGTGCGTTGAAATCTTTCTGTTTTATCATCAGCATCAACAACTAATGTAAAATATCAGCATTCGACAAGAAAGGGGATATATCAACGAAAAAATTGATATGCTTCATAACAGTATTAATGTCTTAACTTGCTTAGAATAAGGGCAAATACATCCGAATGTATTATGCGATATTGCGATAAAGTGACACCAAAAACAAACCTCCGTGTCCCAGTCGTTCTTTTATATCGACTGCAACGCGATCGCTTGGATGCCTTTGAAAATAGTACAATATATTAAATCGGTCCTGCCTCGCCTTTGTTGGTGTGACTAACACGCGTAATGACGTATAGCGATACAAACGTGTTACTTAAATTGATATGTGGGCAAAGGGTTTTTTCTTCATATGAAAGTAACTTTTATGTTAATGAAATCTATAAGAAAAAGTTAGAGGATGCATTTCTCTACATGCTGCATGCAATTACGTTCAAGAACATCACAGCATAGTCCCGCAATAGCTTGTAAAAGTTACCCCCCTCATCCGTAGCTCAACTATTAAAAATATCGTGCTTTTTTGGTGCCCCCAATGTGACAAAGTGGTGTTTTGCTACAACGAAAAAAAAATTATTGTCTAGAAATCACTTGGAGGCAAAAGAGCAGGCTTTTCTCTATGCGTTGCATATAAAGAAGTGACGACAAAGCAAATCCTACCCTTTCAGGGGTCTTCCGAAGTCACCAACCCCTTTTTGTATTTTGCTCATTTCTTTGAAAATTCGCACAATTTTTAGCCCCATTTAGGCAATAGGCGTTTCCCCTTTGCAGTAAACCGATTTAATTGTTTTGTAAGCACTTGGGGATGAAACAATAGATTTGCTTCTATCAGCTAAATTTAAAGAAGTGCTAGCACAGAAAAGTCTATCCCCTTCGAGGTTCGCTAAAGTCAATCACCCCTTTTCCATATTTATGGAAAAAGCTATAAATCCGGAGCCCTCATTGAGGCAAAAACATGTTTCTGCTACAGTGTGTACCACTTTTATTCATATTTGCTTTAAAACCACTTGGAAACAAAAGAGTAGCCTTTCTTCTATGTGCTACGTATAGAGAAGTCCTGGCACATCAAAGCCTACATCCTTTAGGGAGCTGCTGAAATCCCCCACCCCTTTTGCGTATTTTGTCCCTTGTAAAATTTTGGTAAAAGGCGTTTCCCCTTCGCAGTAGACCACTTTGGAACCACTTGGAGATAACAAAATTAGATTTTCCTCCATCGGCTACATACAAAGAAGTGCTGGCACAGCAAACCCTACCTCTGAGGGGTTTGCCGAATCACCCATCCTTTTTGCCTATTTTCCCCTCCTTATTTTATTTATAATTTATGGGGAAAATCTGCCAATTTGGAACCTCTATTGAGGCAAACGTTGTTTCTGCTCTATAGCAAACCTCTTTCAGTGTTTCGTTTCCACTTGAAGATAAAAAAGTAGATTTTCCTCTATCAACTACAAGAAAGAAGTGCTGGCTCAGCAAAGCCTACCTCCCTTAGGGGTTCCCGAAGCCTCTCCACCCTTTTTGCTTATTTTTGCTCTGTCTAAAAACAAAATCGCAGATTTTGACCATCTCCTTATTCAGACCAAAGGCATTTCTGCTATATGGTTAAGTCGCTTTTATTATTTGAAACTTAAAGATGAGTAGGTTTATAATCTATCAGCGCATCGACCCTTCCCTCTTCAGGGACTCCAAATTGACAGATTTTCCCACGAATTGGCAAAGTACGGTGCATTGATCCCTTCCCTCTTCAGGGGCTCCAAATTGACAGATTTTTCCCATAAATTGGCAAAATACGGAAAAAAGTGTGACTTCGGTATATAGTTAAATAGTAGTACAATATGATGTGGCAGGTCTAATAGCTACATCTTGTTTTTCTCATGAACTCTAAGATCGAGCAAGCAGAAAATGTCATTATTTTGATGTACAATGTCACATGACTAGCATATGATAGTTTCCGTGCCTAGACCCTTTTCTGTTAAAAAATTAATACAGTCCAAAAATAATCGAATTTATGTATTTAATGTTAATAATAACAATGTTCTTGTGGTATAACTCTTTGCTTACTGATATTTATGATATAGCGATATTTTGAGGAAGTCAATGTTTATAGTATATCGAGGCCGGAATTGATATGATTTGTAATCGGGTCTGAGTACATACTATACACTAGCGTCGTCTGCTACGTAAACTTAATGAGCGAATATGACCAAAATTAACCATTATGTTTATGCAAATTAGAACACTTTCCCCTATTCGGATTTTCTGGGACTTTTAGTATGGTCTTCTATGGACCTCAAAGAAATGTTCTGCATTGGTATAAATTCTGTTGCAATTTGTTCCAAGTGAAAAGTTAAAATGACTGGACTAATTCATACGTGTACCTTCCTGGAAAATTTGTTATTTTTGCTTGCGGCTAATTAATTATGCAAATTTATGCATATTTTGGATCATTATGCTATAATTTGTCAATTTCAGCTCAAATGTTTATATTTTTGGTACAAATAGCATTTGCATCATTACAAATAATTGTACGGCCCTTAGAAGATTATATCACAGTGAATAATAATGTATTTTATTGTTTTTGAATTTCTTATGTATTTCTTTTTATCTTGTACCTTTTGTTTTGTACATGTTTGTTATGGGATCTGTCAAGGTATTGATTATCACTGGCAGAAAATAATCAGCTTCAATTATTTAATCATGTAATCACTTTTTTTACATTTGTTATTCGTATATATATCCATTTGCATAAACAGATGCACCCACTCCCACACCCACATCTGCGTACAAATGTATATTCCTGCAGGGAGTGCCTTCCCATTTAAAAGTACACTGGTGGAGATCCAACGAATTTCAGGAACCTATCTGTATTCAAGCGAGTGTCACTATTAATTGCTTGAATTTTTATTATAAATGGTATGATATCAATTTATTCATATTTACAATTTTGGATGATGAATTATCAAATTCGAATCATGAGAGTACTGTAATTCTCAACTCACAATAGTCAATCAGTTGCATAGTAATATCCTTTGGAGTAGTTATATCCCCCGACCAACAGAATCTGATCACACATACATGGATATATATATATTAAATGTGTTTTTCTTTAGCAAAATGAAGTGAAAAAGTCTGCTGAAATGAGATGTCCTGTGTGTTTCCCCATTATGCTTGTCAAATATTCCTAAATTTGAAAACAAATTCTCAGAACTGAACCCGCTTATAAACCGATTTTTCATTTTACCTCTCAATTAGACCGTTTTCCCTGTTTTAAAAGCCAGGCTGTAATGTTCTATTAAAAGTTCCACAACGAATAAGTCACTGCATATCCTTTTAATAACAAATTTTGATCATAGGACTTCATTAAGAGATTACATCTGCATCTCCATAATGTATCTTTTCCAATGCAGTACTGCACCTGTCCTATCAAGGTTTGCCGCTTCATCCAACTTGGAGGCATCCAGTCCCCCCCCCTGCTTGATATACACCTTTACCTTCGTGGTGTTGAATGATCAATGTCAGCTCGATTTGGTGTTCCATTGGATATTATAAAAGTCATCTCTAATTGTTGAAATCAAACTAATTTAGTACAAGTATTCTGCGGAGGCAGTTCGTATTGAAGTCATCATGTTTTTGTTCTTGAGATATGTCCAATTATCATGTCACAGATCGGAGAAAACCTGAACTTTTGTCTTGAGAGAATCTGCTGTCTGACCAGATCTTGTTTCAGGTGTTAAAATGCTCGGAGTGCACCTTTTTAATACAAGGTGAATCTTGTAATGCCCCTTTGGCCATTTATCATACTTCTAATATTCACACATCTTCATATCTTCATAAGATTTCTAATTGATAACGAAGATATCTTTCAGAGGATGGAGGGTTCCTGACACGTTTGGCGTTCCTGTAGGTGATTATTGATCCACTTGATCGGTATTAAACCGAACAGCATCCAAGAGCTTACCCAGCTCTGATAGGCATGCGAGTCTGATATATCACCATCAAAGTCTAGGTCGAGAATTTTCGATGTTGGATGAACATGATGAAGGTCAACTTCCTGGAGCTTAACGATGAAAAACGAAGTATCTTGTTATGTCATCTCCATATATGCGTATTAGGACTACAACTCTAGTCTTAATAGGTGAGGAAGCTATATATCTCCAGTATGCAAGGCTAGAACTCTTGGCGTAGTCTTTGATAGAACAATGTGCATGAAGAAATGCACATCAGATGTCTGCCAATCTGCATATTACCAGCTCCACAGAATTGCTGAGAATAGACATTGTTTTACATGAGTTGATTAACCTCTAGACTGGACTTCTGCAACTGTCTACATGCTGGTTTACCTCCATCAGGCATCCCTAGAATTTTTTTAACTATAGGACGCAGTATGAAAATCTGTTCTGCATTTGGCAGTGACTTGGCTCGAAACCTCCCCGTTATGCCCATGTTTTTACTATGGAGCTAATCTGTGTTTAGCCCTATGTTTTAAATTTGCTCTTCTGTATTCAGTATCGTTCGTCAAGGAATCGTCCGAGGCAAGGATTGGATAGAAGTTTTGGTTTTCAGTTTGATGGTTGACTTGGGGAAAATGTATCGTTGCCAAATAAATAAATATATCGGTAATGACCAAACAATTAATAAGTGATCCAGTAATCATGGTAATACAGACCCTTTGCATTTATTACAAATTGTTCTTTGGTTATCTGCCATGATTGCAATTCTGATGGAGTTCAACAAAAGGATATAATTTTGCTACTTTGCTACAAGGATGTTAACAATGCATTGATACTTATTTCAGATTGATAGACTACACTGCCTAGGTCATACATTTATTTGATCATTAGATCTGTTATAAAACATTATAATATTTCTATTTCAAGAAATTTAATTTCAGCATGATTACAGGTTTTTCAAATTCTTAACTTTTCTTTTCGTACGGGTTCATTGAATTCGGTAAGAAAGATGATTATAGGATTGGCATCAATGTGTTTTTATATTGGATCTACTATACCTTGCAAGTCTATTACCTTCTATATACAAGTGTGGGTGTGGGACCGTGGATGTTTGAGCATGTGTGTGTATTTGTTCCTGAATACAATTAACCGTTGTGGCAAAAGAAGTTTATCAAATGATTCAATCATTGAAGCTTAATATTTGTCTGCCATTGATATTAGTTTTTTAAAGATCTCATATCAAACGCATCCAAAGCAAATGGTAGAAAATACAGGAACATAGAGAAATATCAAAGAACGATAAAATACATAGAAAAAATGACCTAAATATTATTTAAGGGCCAAACACTTATCATAATGATACAAATGCTATTTGTACCCAAAGGTGTTTAAGGTGTAATTATCAAATTATAGCATAATATTGCAAAATATGCATAAATTTGCATAATTAATTAGCCGCAAACAGAAATAACAAATTTTCCCAAATGGTACATGTTATGTATGTAGGATTTTGCATTATCCATGTCGGTGAAAGCGAGTATTATAAAATAATATTGGAGAAATAAGATTATAAATGGTCAATTTGGCAGCCATTTTGTTTATGCAAATTAGGTGGTCAAGACATGAAAAATTGGCTTGGGAACCGGTCTCATCAGATTCAGCACATTCAAATTAGGTGAAATAGACCGGTTCGCAACTATTACCCCAAAATGCTCATTGAATTCGAATTCTCCCCATATTCGTCTTGTCTAATAGGTGAATTAGAGCATAAAATGTTGCGTGTCGTACGGAATTTCTGCATCCCGTACGACACACAACATTTTCACCTATAATTTACCCATAATCATTTTTTTTAGTTGGCTATTAGTTTTTCACATGACTACCCACTATAGGTTTATCATTGACAAAAAACAATATTTCATTGCTCAAGCATTCGGCTAGGAAACTAGAAATTGATGTCAAAATGTCCCGTACGACACGTATGGAATTGCCCACTGGGGGTTTTGAATATATTTTCACATGAGCGTGTAGGTTATTTGATAAGGCAAAGCTACTCTTTGACGTATTTTATGTCATGCTTCAGAGCGCACCGTCGGAAGGCAAAATGGTTACTTTTTTAAAAGTCACAAGCCCAATATCATGACTTTGATCGCATTTTGTTGGAACGAATTCAATATTCTCATCATGAAAAATCGACAGAAGGCTTGTGAAAGCCGCTTTCTAAAAGACGATACAACCTTTTTGGAGAAAATTTCACGTTGAATAAAGACAAGTCAAAATCTGCTAAAATTGGCTAATCGTACACATTTCTATTGATATAATGATCGAATATGATGACATTTATCGTGGGGAAGAGTAACTTTAATAATGTTCATCATTTCATGGTTCAATGAACATTTTATGAAAACAAAAAATACGATTTTTAAATATCAGAGGCAAAGTATCGTTTCATTTTGGGAACTGAAATTATCTTACCAACGTTTTTTTCGTTATATTCATGACCAATTAACATGCTTCAATGATTCAAAGACGTTAAATTAAACATTCACGCTTGAATGAACATGTGGAATGTGAATAGCTCTTTTTTACGTTATTGGAAAAAATGCAAATGCTAACTATAGATATCAGTTACAAACCTTCTTGCATATTTCATTTTGATTTATTTTTATGAAAATCCCGATGTCTAATGTTTCAGTGAGCACATAATATAAAATTATGCAAATAAGACGAAAAATCAAGGCCCTGGCCCCCTTTTTGTGCCGTATCAAATGATTATTTTGGTGTGCGCAACTTTTGGATAGTGTCACTCTGAAGCCATGTGCGAAGTTTCATGACAAAAACTGATGGCAGAAGTAGCAAAAACCGTCCGTGAAACAAATCCTTTTTTTTCACTTTTGTTAAAATTTTGATTTCCGCTCCCATGTATACATTGTGTACACTATGGGTGCATATGTCTAAGAATAAGTAGCCTTTTTAATATTCAAAATGGAACATTTTTTTCAAAACTGTCTTTAGCATTATCATTTGGCAGTAAGTTGATTAACCTATGGGAAGAATTCTGTGCAAAAATGAAATCGATATTTTATTTATGGATGAGTGAGCACGCATCAATGTGGGGGGGGGGTGGCATTTTCAATGTCACAGACTCATATCGATGTGTTATGAAGCGAATAGTGGGGGGCAATTTCAGTTTCAATTGTGACTTAATTGCAGTTGTTTTTATCATCCATCATCTTTATCACCACACACTTTCCGAACCTTTTTACACTTCCATGGTTGAGCACTTGAATACATAAGAATGAATGCTCTTTATATTGCATAATGCATTCTTTTTCCTAACAAAGTTCTAAGGATCCGGGGGGGGGGGGCGTTTCATCAATATTTTCGTCCGACAAGTTGTCAGATCTGACAACTTTCCTGGATTCTGATCGGTTGAGAAGCACTGTTACTATAGTAACTGTCGGATAAAACAGGACTTGTCGGATAAAACGTCTGACAAGTCCTTTCATGAAACGCTCCCCAGTTGAATTTATGGACTAGTGTGTGGTGAATCCACCATTTGAAAATGGGGAAAGGGTATAGCAGTTCAGGGAGGGGAGCCACTAACATTTTTCAATTTTAACGTGCTTTTTTAAAGTTATACTACCATAAACCCCATATATGATATTACATGATAATGCGTCACACAAAAAAAATGTGGAACACACGTTAACTTATCAAAAAAAAAATGTGGAGTGTCTAAATGATGGATAATAAATAAAGCATTAGCACCATGAAATTCACAAAAAAACGTCCTTCGCCAAACTTTGTATTTACACAATCTGAAAAACGACTCTTGTGACTTTCAAAAATAGTCATATTTAATTCAATCTTTGATTACTCATGCATGACTCAACCCATCACTTTAATTTTTTTCCAAGAGTTGCGTAATGAATGTAAATAAACACCTACAAAATATTACGCGTCAAAATTATTCTGTTAAACGGTTACAGCATTTTGATTTAGGGGGACTTATTTTCTTTTGTTGTGTAAATGTTGTATGGAAGTATCGCGCTTTTAAAGTCCATATTAAATAAATATTTCAGCTGGAGTATCGAACTTATTACTTTAAGTCACTATTTTTTCTCGTTTACTGCAATTAATTAAAACGTTTCGACATAGATACTTTTTCGATATCATATCACGAACAAACGCCAACTCTGAGGCATTGACAATTTTTTCCAGTGCTCATTTATCATTTTCTGATGATCGTCGATTACGATCTGACGCCCCGACGTGTTGTGTGAAGACGTCGGTCACGCACGAGGTCGGCTCATGCCAAATTTTACTTTTTTTTTTCTTTTTTCTAACACTTATATATATATATAAGTATTTGCCCATGAACAGACGTGTTTTTCACGACTGTTAGAGAAATGGATTTTGAAAAGTCGTCAATCCACTCTTCTTCTACAGGCAGTATCATTTCAATGTGTATCTTAGTTTATGTCAAGTATGTGCAACTTTAATTGTGCGAGTATAAAGTGTATTATCAATCTTGTTTTTTTCAACGAGACAAATATGTACTATTTGGGCATGGTGCCAGAATCAACTCACATTCGGGCTATTTTTCTGGTTTTCCCTATTATCATGTAAACTATGATATTTAGTTATACTTATTATGCTGTAATTGTTTTTTTTTTTGGGGGGGGTGATAATCCTCAAGTTCAGTTCATTTGAACTGAAATCAGAAAAATGAACTTTAATTGTGCGAGTACAAAGTGTATTATTAATCTTATTTTTTCAACGAGACAAAAATGTTCTATTTGGGCATGGTGCCAAATGCGACTCACATTCGGGCTATTTTTCTGGTTTTCCCCTATTATCATGTAAACTGTGATATTTAGTTATACTTATTATGCTGTAATGTGTTTTTTTTTTTTGGGGGGGGGGGTAATAATTCTTAAGTTCAGTTCATTTGAAATAAGGTCAGAAAAATGAAACACAGGATATGTGATTAAAATCGGTCAAGGTAGAGCAAAGTTGTGATATTTCAAAGTCTTGTATTGTTTCGGTTAAACAGTTCTTTAATGTATATGCATATCTTAATGAATATGCAATGTTGAAGCTGCCGATGTCATGTCCCTATTTATTATTTTGTAATTCATTCTATGAAATTATATCTTTCAAAATTTTGTCCACCAAGAATAAAAAAAATGGATTGACAACCGATTTAATGCATGAGGTATTAATGCTGCAACTTATTTCGTTACGAGGGAGACATGCCATACAAACCTGTTGTTTGAAAATATGAAATAATTGTGATTTAACGTAATGGAGTGTAGGATTCTTTCTGTATCTTTGTTAGCAAATGCATTTCTCCATACGTACCCATCCCCCACCCTTCAGCGTGAACTATACTCCTACAATCTCATCTCCGTATGATTAGTGTAAGAGCTTTCTAGATAACATATCAAAATAGTCTTTGTTAAGTTTTAACGGGACCGGGACTCAGGATGGAAAGAAGAAAAGCATACCAACAATATAAAACAAAACATTAAGCAGACTTGATTTTTTTTATCAAATTTGACAAGTTATTAACATAAGTCCGCACATTTCCAACTACATTTCATATCAATAAAGAAAGCAATAAATATGACGAACCTAAAATAAAACACAATTATGAACATTATCGATTATTTGCATTTGCGAATTCCCATTATGTCAAAACGTGCAATCAATTGGGATCATCAATTCTTTGATAATAAATCAGTTATTTAATGCAAAACTGGCTGTGCGCATCGGTTTTTTTTTTTGTTTTTTTTTGTTTTTTTTGGGGGGGGTCTTTTGTTATTGTTAACAATCCGGGACAGTCTTGCTCCTCGTCCGCCCACCCCTCTCCTTTGATCACATCCGCCTTCCAAATCATGACAGGATGTTCTTAGAAATGGAGGGGGGGGTCATTAATTTGTTGATGGGTCAACAGCATTGAATACGGATATTCTTTTCATTACAGTTAAAACCTTCAAAAAGAAAAATGGAATTGAGGAGAGAGAGAATTAAGAGAAATAAAAGAAAGGGATTATGAAATATGGAGAAGGAAAAGAAAAGGAAGGATAGAAAGGGAAGAAGGGAAATGAAGAGGGATAAAGAAAGGATGGGGAGAAATGAGAGAGAAAATGGGGAACGGGAGAAATGAAGGATAGGAGGGACAAATTATACAATTTCTCATCCAATAGATCCGAAGAATCATCAAGAAAGGAAGAAAATTATTGAAACCTTAGTGGTCTGTGTATGACTAAAATCTCGAAATTAGTAGTGCCATTAGATGCCATATATGTAACTGATATAGATTCAAAAGATGTTCAGACATTTGGTGAATTAATGACACCAGAGAGATTATCTCTGTATAAGAGCCAAACACCTCCTCCACGCCCGGGGACTCTCGGCTGATGCTGAAAGGACAGGTCCACCCCAACAAAAACTTGATTTGAATGAAAAGAGAAAAATTCAACAAGCATATCACTGAAAAATTCATCAAAATCAGATGTAAAGTATAAAAGTTATAACATTTTAAAGTTTCGCTTTATTTCACAAAACAGTTATATGCACATCTCGGTCAGTATGCAAATGAGGGAACTGATGACATCACTCACTCACTATTTCTATTGTATTTTATTATATGAAATATGAATACTTTGATTTTCTCGTCATTGTCATGTGAAATGAAGTTTCATTCCTCCCTGAACACTTGGAATTCCATTATTTTAACATTTTGTGGTTCAGGCAAGGAGGTCCTAATCGTCAAATTCGTAAAAATTGAAATATTGTATAATTCAAACAATAAAAAACAAAAGAAATAGTGAGTGAGTGACATCATCGACTATCTCATTTGGATGTAACTGGATCGTTCATATAACTATTTTGTTAAAAATAAGCAAAACTTTGAAATGTCATAACTTTCTTATTTTACATCCGATTTTGATGAAATTTTCAGCATTGTGCTTGTCTGTTTTTTCTCTATTGATTCAAATCAACATTTTTCTGAATTGGACTTGACCTTTAAAGGCGCCCATATTTTTGACCCGGAAACTGGACATTCTAATCACTTTTTGTAAGAACAGCATGGTACATGTATCTCACCAAACAGTCGATGCGAGCTGACAATTTTTTATTTAATACAGACCTGAAAACTGGGCATTCTTAGCACTTGAACTGGATACTATCTCACTAAATAGCCTATGCGAGAGGGCGCTGTTTGTACAATGTCTTCCGAGATGTAATTTTGGTGTCCCTTGCTTTGAAGCAAAATTTCACCGTGTGGATTTGTGATGGAATCCCTTGGATTTACATAATGTTCTCTTGATATGATATACACTATCCTTATATAACAATGGATCCTTCAAAGAGTACACGCCAGCTGAAAAACACCCCAAACAAATCGTCCCCGCTCTCCAAGAAGCCGAAAATTGTTGACTCTAGTCCCACCGCTCCCCAAAGCCGTATGAAAACGAACGCAGACGCTGTTCCCAAAGGTCAGTACAGAAATGATTCGGCTACGCATTTGGCTTCGTGTAACACTAGCACCAGGCGTTCTCTTGATTTAGAATCCACAGATGCTCCTCCTACTTGGTTTGTCACATTTTTTTAATGACTTTGAATCAAAATTTGACTCGCGCATTGAAGCTTTGTTGGATAAAAAAAAAATTGAGTGACATTTCTTTAAAGGTGTCTGATCATGATGAAAGATTCAAGAGCATTGATTCTGTCAAGCAGTTAGAGAAGGAGAAGGGGGTGCTCATTGCCAAATTGGATGACCTAGAGAATAGGGGAAGGAGAAAGAACATTGTTCTGTTTGGGATTCCTGAACATCCAAACCAAGATCATGAAGATTGTTTGAAAACTGTCACCGATTTCTTACAACATGCCGATGTCTCGAAGGATGATTGTTCGCAGATAGAAAGGTGTCACCTAACCCCCACGTTGCTTTTTCTTCCTTCACAACCAAGGAACGGGTGAGGAAAGCGTGTGTGAAGAAGCTGAAGGAGTCCAATTCCAAACATCGGAATGGAATGGCCTTTGTTGCTGAGGACCTATCAAAAAAGAGTCCTTCAGTTACGCCAGAAGAAGCAGGAGAAGTTCAAGCATCTACGATCAGAAGGAAAAAAGCCTTTTTTCGCATACCCAGACAAAATTCGGTACAGAGACCCAACCACTGGGAAAGTCTTTTCAGCAGATTGATCCTAGTGTGTTACAAAATGTCTTTTTCAAATGAAAACATCTACTCATGGATCTCATGAACACTCTACTCTTCCACGTAGTTCTACATGCTTAAAGGTTGAACTAAATATACATGCGTTATGTTTTTAAGTGATATTTATGGACTCTGAAATTGTTTAATCTTATATGATATTTAATATTTTTTTTACCTTTTAACAAATAGAGTGAGGACAGCAGTTGTTATGGCTCGTCTTATTTGTTTATGACTTTGACTACAGGCTGTTTAACTGACTTATTTTTCATACTGATTATCTCTCATCTACATGTACACAGGAGTGAATTTTATTGTTGTACTGATATATTTTTAGAAGTTTACCTGTACAGATACTTCTTTATCCCATGTGTAGATACTACGTGTATCAGTGAAGCTTAATGCTATTTTTAATCTCCCTGCCATAGTGACATTTTTATTACATTATTTATAAGGTAATGTCTTTTTTTTATATCTTTTGAAAATAATGTGCACATGTTTTAATGTGCACTTTGATAGATTTTTTTCAAGTTACTACACCTTGGTTTTTACTCTCCTTTGTGATGGGGAACTGGGGAGTTTTCTTTTTTTGTTTGTTTACAGTGTGTTCCCAAGAGATGCTTTTTCCCCATTAAGCTACTCTAGGCATTTGTGAGCATTTTTTTTATATTGACTTTGTTATTCTGATTTACTTGTAAACCATACATGTACGAGTGTTTTAATTTCTGTATTGGGCTACTGACTTTTGCCGATAATATATTGTGTGTTTCTTATTATGCCCCTTTGTAGATCATGATTTTTTTTTTTTTTTTTTGGTTACACGGTGGATTTTGCTCAAGGCTGTTACCTATTTCTTGTTGTATGCACCTTTAATTTGGACCAGGGCTGAGATTGATTTGAAGTCACTGGCCACTATTCTTGGTGCCATCAATTGCACCGTCCCATCGATTTTACGTAATTTGTTGTTGTTGTCCCCCTTACCTATTTGTATTATGTTTAAATTCAAAGCAGTCAATTACTCACTTTGTTTGTATACAAGCTCTTATTTGCTAGATATGGTATCGTGTGATTTTACATGATGTACTTGTTTTCTAGCTGAACTCCTTTATTCCATGTAATACTGCTTTGTTCTGATTCATTATGATAAGGTTATTGTTTTGTTCTGTTTTTTATTTCAATTATATTTTGATATTTATGTAATCATTTTATCGATCAATAAAAACTTAATGAAAAAATTTATAGCCTATGCGAACACGAAGCACGACCTCAAAACAGGATTATTTGAAGCACTTTTGTAGAACCGGATACTAAACAATTTTTTAATGCGAGTGCGAAGCGCGAGCTGAAATTGTTTAAAATTTCGACCTGCAAACTGGACATTCTAAGCACTTTTCGTTACCCTGAACTGGATTATGAGTATCAACCAAAACATTTGTGCGAGCGTGAGCTGAAATTTTGAGTTACACTTCGTAATTCCGAAGGTTCGTAATTCTGAAACACGTAAATTGCCTATACCTCGATGTTCGTTAATCCGAAAACGTAAAAGGGTTCGTTAATCCGAACATTTGTGGCGTTATTCCGAAGGTTCGTTATTCTGAAGGTTCGATAATCCGAAAACGAAAAAAGGCTCGATGTTCTGAAGGTTCTTTAGTCCGAAAACGAAATAAGGTTCGTTGTTCCGAAGGTTCGTTAGTCCGAAAACGAAATAAAGTTCGTTAATCATTACGTTTTCGGACTAACGAACCTTCGGAATTACGAACCTCACTTTGTTTTCAGACTAACGAACCTTCAGAAAAACGAACCTTCGTAATAACGAATCTTCGGAATAATGAAGCTTCGGAATAACGAAGCTTCGGAATTACGAATGTATGCGGAAATTTTGATATTCCAACCTTTAAGCTGCACATCCCAAGCACCTTTGTAACCATGAATTGGATAGTATCTCAAAAAAAATGATGCGAGGGCGAAGCGCGAGATAAAAAAAAATATTTTCCGACATGAAAACTATTCAATTTGAGCTCATTTGTAATGAAAGTACAATATGATCTTCATTAAACAAAAAGCGCGAGTGCAAAGCGAAAGCTAATATTGGTTACGTACCATGGTCACATTTGTTCTACGGCGGCCGTACGGCGAGTCGAAAACAGCCGTTTTATCAATTTTGATTCAAACCACCTATATGTAGTTGGACAAAAAATGTTAAAACGGCTGTTTTCGACTCGCCGTACGGCCGCCGTAGAACAAATGTGACCATGGCATACGGCTTATAGTTTAGACCTAAAAGAGGAAATGTCCATGAACTTTTAAAATAAAAGATGGGCATTTCCCTTATCAAAATATGCGAGCGTGAAGCGCTTGCTGATACTTTTGAATATTTTGATCTGAAAGCTTAACATTTTTGGCACGTTTTGAAATAAATAAAGTTCAAGTTGTGTATGTCAATGACCAATTAATTCAAGCTGATTATTATTTTCTTTCACTGGCTCTGAAGCGACCATGTGAAGAACTGTCGAACATTTTCTTTAACAAATTTGCCAATTCTCCACTCATTTTCTTCTTCTTTCATTTCTCTTCTCCTGTTCTTCGTATTTTCGTTTTCTCTCTCCCTCTTCCCCTCTTTTTTATTATAGTATATCTTTATTAGGGGGACCAAGAAAATGCCAGGATCTGTACAGTATTTTGTTATTAATTGATATGATTACCCGGGCACTGATTTGCACAGTCTCCAAACAACAACCGATATGCCATTACAATTATGAATAGGAATACATAAAGGGAGGAATTTTTACGGTTACACCCTTCTTTGTGTGTAGAAGAAAGGAGATAGATCGTAAAAATAGAATCATGAGTTTGGCGTGCCAAAAAAAATCTTATTGTTTACAGACATCTATGAGCGGCGAACGCGGCGCTCATAGTCTGTAAACAATAGGATTTTTAAAATATCCTTATAAGTGTCATTTTTTATTGAACAGAATATTACTGCCCATATCTCGTTCTAGCAAATGTCCATTCTGCCTTCTGACTCCATAGCATGACAAGTGCTTCCTTTCAGCTCTGACATTCGTAAAATGATCTCCAGGGGCCTGTTGCATAAAAGAAAAAATCTGGTAGTTCTTTTGCCAGATTTTTTATTTTTTTACTGTAGATTTCAATGTTATAATTTTGTTTGCCATAGTTTTTTTTATGGCAAAGGTTTTATGTAAAGGGCCCCAGTGCGCTTGAGGCGTACCAACACTCACAGAGCACGCGAAGAGCGAAGTTTTTCGACGTCTCTTCAAATTCAAATAAAAACGAGGCGTATTTCTCGCGCCTCTAGTATCTGATCAATTGACTTGCTGTTACTTAGAAAGTTGTTTCGAACGAAAATAAGACCAATAAAAAAGATTTTGGAAAATTAAATAACTTATTTTCCTGCGCGAAGCGCTAAAAGTAGTATGCTTTATCACATTTCGAGAAATGACAAAGTTTAATGTAAGTGCACTGGAACCAAAAATGTTTTTTGCCTTTAATACTCATAGCCAACTTCTGATTCTGTACGGATGTGATGACGTAGATAAAAGCATCGAAATATACATCATTGAAATCATTTCATTGTCCTGTCTGACAATCAATCAATCTTTATTAATTGGAGAACCACAAAAGACAATTTCGCGCAGTCATAATTGCGCCCATTACCCACGCACTGATTGACACCATTCCCGAATTAAAAGATCTGCAAATATGATAATTCTATCAATGGAAGGAATTTTTACTGTTACACCCTTCTTTGTGTGTCGACAAAAAGGGGGAAAGATCGTTGAGAAATATCAAGTTGACAGACCTGGCTCTTAATTAATGTGTGCACAAACAACCACTTCTTTCTTTGTTTGTATTAAACGGTCGTCTACCCAGGGCCCTGGGATCTTTTTTTTTTGACTGGGGTTACTGATGTTAATCCGAAAAGCCAAAAAAAGAAGTTTTCACGTCAAACTAGAGATCAAATAGTTCTCGAAAAATTTGATTAAAAAAAAGGTTTTACTACAAAATGGAGGTGAATTGGTCCCGAGAAATTTGGGGGAAAAAAGGTTTTTCTGCATAATGAAGGTCAAATCAGTCCCGAGAAATTTAAAAAGCTTGAAAGGGGGTCACTAAAAATGAAGGTCAATTTGATTATATATATATATTTTTTTTTTCATTTTTTTACATATCTTTCAGAATACTTGTTGGGGAGTCAAGATGAGTAGATTGGCGCTGATTAGAGATTGGGAGACATGTGCCCTCTATGTTAGCTTTTGGGAAAGGGCACTTCCAAACAACAAGGTCCAATCTGGAATAGCTATAACCGAACTTCTTCTTCTTCAGCTGTTTTGAATACACATTCTGTTTTGTAACAGTGGTGAATTTCAGTCCATTCCAAGTTTGCAGCACTGCTGCACTGATGCACTGTCTCAAGCATGTTAAGGGTCTGAGCAGGGGCAATTCCTTGATCTGACCAGGCTCATCAAATCACAAACATGAGCATGTTCAGAAGGGACACAATATCCATCATGGAAGATTTTATTATGATTGATAGGGGGAATCGATGTACCGACCTGAAAGAAAACTTGACTATAATAAGTTCCCTGCAGTACTTATAAATGGTCGGGTCGAACGAATATCTTTTGCCTTTTTGTTATAATTAGGCTCATGGCACCTGTACCGGACATTATTTTTGGATAGGTCCTTCTTATATGTTGCGTCCAAGCTGTGGAATCAGCTTCCTCAGCCACATAGTTGCATTAAAGTACGTCTATGAGTACATCTTATGACATCATTTTTTAAAATAATATTTGTTTGTATATATGTAAAGTACACTTTGTTGTCATCACTCACTGGTCTGAGTTTCTTCCCATAGGGACTGGTGCCTTTATTTGCAACACAGCAAAAAATGTGGTGTTAACCGGTGTACATAGAGGACCACACAAGTTATTTTACACCGGTGTTAAATTGGTGGTGTTAGTTTTACACCTACCGGTGTTATTACAACACCTTTGGTTGTTACATTTACACTCTTTGGTGTTATGTTCAATCTCTAGGGTGTAATTTTAACACCTCAGGCTGTGGTCCTATATTAAGACCAATTGGTGTCAGTTTTAACACCACAGTTTTTTAGAGCTCCCGTGAGTACTGAACGGATCCGCAAGCACGATAGTAGACTTGTTAAGAGGTTGAACGCTGCATTTTTTAGTACAAATGTCCCACTTGGCACAAATGTTCCTTGAGTCAAAAGAAAAAGATTCATCCAAAGAGACACGCTGTATCTATGCAAATAAGCAAGCAATTTGCATAAATTTGCATATTATGTCGATATGTAAAAACAAGTAATTCAGACTATATATTTCACCAGAACTGCCCTAAAATTGGAAATAAAGACTTATACATGTATAGGGTAAGACAGGGAAGAAAATTGTCATAAAATAAATGGGATATCCTTGTTTATTATTACCTAATTTACATAAATTATGCAAATTATAATTTAAAAAGAGTATTTTTTCAAGAATCCTGAACTGTTTTATAAATAACAGCAATTAATACAAAATGTCAACATTCTACATGAAAGAGAATATATGAGCGAAAACATCAATATGCTTCATGACAGCATTAGTGTCTTAATTTGCATAGAAAGAGGGCAAATATGTCAAAATGTATGGCGTGATATTGCACTAAAACGAGACCAAAACAACCTCTATGTCACAGTCACACTCACGAATCGGACAATAAAGCGATCAATGGTATGTCATTCGAGGTAACACAATCTCAACATAATAGCTTCCATCGGCTTCTCGTATCGCTTTTGTTGGTGTGTCTGCCACACCGTAATCTATATGATACATACGGGCAAAATGCATTTCGGTATCGGTAAAACACTATTAATTTTGTTTTATTTGTTTCTAATTTGTTTCTCTTGGAAAATTTACAGGAGACATTGCTTTGCAGGTTACTGCTTTAATGAAGAATTGGCACATGAATCATGACGAATGTACCCCACCTCAATCCATATATTAACTTTGTTAAAATATATATCTTTTGGAGACCCCAAAGTGGCAAAACTGCATCTCCCCGGCATTCCCGCTACCTTACAAAACCAGTTTGACTTGTATTATTAACTTGGAAAACTCAGATGTATGGGATATCAGACAACATGATTCCTGAAAAAAAGTTTTTTTTTAATTTTTGTTTATTTATGCCCACGGGAGCACTCCGAATTTACCCCATCCCCTCTCCGTATTTCGACTTTAAATTAAAAAATATCATGTTTTAAAGCCATCGGCAAGGCAAATTGTGGGGTTTTTTTTGTATAATAAAGCAACTTTTATATCTATATTTTTTCATTTACATTCATCATTATTGATATTATTATAATTATTATTAATATTATTATTATTATTACTATTATTATTATTATTACTATTATTATTATTGTTCTGCCGTTTGTAATAGTGCTCTAGCACAGTAAAGCCTATAACCCAACAGGAGCATGCCTAGGATACCCTTTCCCTTTTTGGTTTTATGTATTAAAAAATAGTGTATTGTCTTTAGAACTCTTAAAAGATTACTTTTGTTTGTATTGATACCTTGGAATAGATTGAGGAGAAAATACTCTTCAACTGACATGTAGAGGAGCTGTGGTAAATTGGAGAACAGCCACACGGCCCTTTATTGATTCCACTCTATGTTGAATTCAAATATTTTGAGATCCCAATCGGAAGAAAGATACATTTCTACTACACACAGTAAAGCCTCTTTGCGTTCTCCTCTTGAAAAAAAAACAAAAAACATAGAAGGCATTGTTTTATATCTCATAAAATAAGTTCGTGTACGTGACGTTGGCCTGTCGAAGTTGCCAAAACCGTTTATTTTGTTTTGACAATATATATTTAGAATATCGTCTATAAAATGAAGCCCTCATCTGGAAAAGGGCACTTATTAAAGGCAGAATCTACATTATTTAGAGGAGGCCTTGGCACTGGGAAGAGGGGGCTGAAACTTGTTTGATTTCTTGGGACCAAAATTTTACATTGAAGCTTTTTTTTTTTTCAAATTTACATCAATAAATTTTACAGGCAAATAAACAAAAAGGATTGCACTACAAAATAATTTTTTTGGGGTAACGTCTCTTTTTTTTCACATCTACCGGAATTCCAGGGGGTGCTATCTATCGAGAATAATACACGCAGCACCCCCCCCCCCCTCCGGAAAATCTTGCGGGTGCTTCAGCCCCCGCTTTCAAGTACCAGGGCCTCCTCTATATAATGTATAGATGCTGCCTTTAATAAGTGCCCTTTTCCAGATGAGGGCTTCATTTAGACGATATTGTAAATATATCTTGTCAAAACAAAATAAAGTGTTAGGCAACTTCGACAGTCCACCGTCATGTACACGAACTTATTTTATGCGATATAAAACAATGCCTTCTATGTTTTTTTTTCAAGAGTAGAAAGTAAAGAGGCTTTACTGTGTGTAGTAGAAATGTATCTTTCTGCCGAATGGGCTCTGAAAATATTTAAATTTAACATAGAGTGGAAGCAATAACGGGGTTTGAGTATTATACAGTGCGTATCAAAAAAAAGTTTACACTTTGAAAAAGCTTTGGGAATTAAAAAATATACATTATATGAGTAATTTTTTCACATATAATCTTGGGTTTGGGTCTCATCTATCCAATGAAAGTAAAGGTTTTGACAGAATGTTACATTTGGGCGAGCACTGTCCATTTTTGTAAAGCTCGAAGAAATCTGTTTGCGCAGAAATGCTCGTTTTCACGCAGTGTCAAGGGGAAAGGGCGAAATCAAACTTACCCTGCGATACATTTTTCCTACATTTCCCTTGCACTTTTAGTCAATTAAGATAAAACAGATACATTCAAGCATTTTTAAACAAATTTGCCACCCAAATTGAAATTTCGACACACTTACTAAGCACAAGTTTTACCCTTTTTGTGCCAGCTGGATCTGAGAACATAATTGAATCTGAACACAAGTTTACATCAGACATCTCCAGCACTTGTTCACTAAGTTTTTATTATTTTAAGTGGGTTGACATGTAATTTTTTTATTCAATACTTGTTTCTCCACACTTTTCCCAAGCTTGACAATCATTAACAAATTGAAAATCAATCCTAATTCATTTTATGTAAATCACAGCTCAGTGTAAATCAAATATCGTCTTGATGGCCTTGGTGTGTGGGGGAGTGGGGCGAGGCGTAATGCACTCTTCGAAGTGTATTGGGCAAGGAAACAAGTTAAGAGGTCAAAGATATCTTCAAATCAATTTTACTTGCTAAATTCTACGTGTTCTTCATGATAATGGTTTAGTTTTATTCGCATAGCTATTTTAAAGTTCTGCGCAAATCATTTTTCACTAACTTTTCAAAAGTAAGCGGTGCTCACTCAAGCGGAAATATTTTCCGATATTTATATCGTCATTTGCTTAAATGGATCTGTACCAATGTTAAAAAGTGGAAAAATCTTCATGATATTACAAATGTATAATTTTACAGGATTTTTTCAAAGTGTAAACTTTTTTTTGATACGCACTGTAGAGCTTACGTGTGGCTTCTTTTTTCAATGTACTACAGCTCTTCTACATGTCAATTGTAGAGTATTTTCTCCTCAATCTATTCCAAGATATCAATACAAACAAAAGTAATCTTTTAAGAGTTCTAAAGACAATAAACTATTTTTGAATACATAAAACCAAAAGGGAAAAGGGTATCCTAGGCATGCTCCTGTTGGGTTATAGCCTTTAGTGTGCTAGAGCATTATTACAAACTGCAGAACAATAATAATAATAATAATGATAATAACATTAATGATAAAATTGATATAGATAAATATGAAATATAGATATAAAGTTGCTTTATTATACCAAAAACGCAATTTGCCTTGCCGGTGGCTTTTAAACACGATATTGTTTTTAGTTAGTGTCGAAATACAGAAGGGGGATGGAGTAAATTCGGAGGGCTCCCGTGGACGTAGGCTTGAACAAAAAAAAAACTATTTTCAGGAAACATGTTAACTGATGTCTCATACATCTGTCTTTTCCAAGTCGATAATACAAGTCAAACTGCATTGTAAAGTAGCGGGAATGCCGAGGGGGAATGCAGTTTTGCCACTTCGGGGTCTCCAAAAGACATATATTTCAACAAAGTTAAAATATGGATTGAGGTGGGGTACATTCGTCATGATTCATGTGCCAGAGCTTCATTTAAGCAGTAACCTGCAAAGCAATGTCTCCTGTAAATTTTCCAAGAGAAACAAATTAGAAACAAATAAAAAAAAATAATAGTGTTTTACCGATGCCGAAATGCATTTTGCCCGTATGTATCATAGATTACGGTGTAGCAGACACACCAACAAAAGCGATACGAGAAGCCGATGGAAGCTATTGTGTTGAGATTGTGTTATCTCGAAGACATACCATTGATCGCTTTATTGTCCGATTCGTGAGTGTGACTGTGACATAGAGGTTGTTTTGGTCTCGTTTTAGTGCAATATCACGCCATACATTTTGACATATTTGCCCTCTTTCTAAGCAAATTAAGACACTAATGCTGTCATGAAGCATATTGATGTTTTCGCTAATATATTCTCTTTCAAGTAGAATGTTGACATTTTGTATTAAGTGCTGTTGTTTATAAAACAGTTCAGGATTCTTGAAAAAATACTCTTCAAATTATAATTTGCATTATTTATGTAAATTAGGTAATAATAAACAAGGATATCCCAATTATTTTATGACAATTTTCTTCCCTGTCTTACCCTATACATGTATAAGTCTTTATTTCCAATTTTAGGGCAGTTCTGGTGAAATATATAGTCTGAATTACTTGTTTTTACATATCGACATAATATGCAAATGTATGCAAATTACTTGCTTATTTGCATAGATACAGCGTGTCTCTCTGAATGAATCTTTTTCTTTTGACTCAAGGAACATTTGTGCCAAGTGGGACATTTGTACTCAAAAATGCAGCGTTCACCCCTTTTTTTGCAGTTAACAAGTCTACTACGAGGGCATTACGCCCCACCAGGTCGTCGCTGGGAATTCAAGTGGGTGACGATGCAAGACTGTACTTGTTTGTGATTTAAAATGTCCTTTTTGACTTCATTTACGTCTATATTTTGTAGTTGTTATATGTAAATCATGTATAAAGTATATATTTGGATTTATTTATATCCAAAGGAAACGTTGCTGCGCTAGCGCCATGAGAGTCTCTGGACGGCGTGTGCGCTCAATAAGACACCATTATTATTATTTATTATTATTATTATCATTATTAGTATAAGTATTGTTATTATTATTTTTATTATTATTTTCTTTTTTATTCATTATTATTATCATTATTATTATTATAGCTGTATTTATAAAGCGCCTTTTGCCTGATGATACAATGCGCTGCTATTATTACTCCGGCTTTAGCTCGAGCTACCATCCCCGGCGCTCAGTGCATGCAAAGAATTAATCCTGCCGGGTACCCATTCACCTCACCTGGGTCGAGTGCAGCACAATGTGGATAAATTTCTTGCTGAGGGAAAACACGCCATGGTTAGGATTCAAACCCATGACCCTCTGTTTGATAGGCGAGAGTCAGAACCACTAGACCACGACATATTGTATATACATTTTTACACACGATTTACATTTTCCCCATAAAAGAGATAGTTTGAACATGTTTTGTATGATTATATCATAAACCTGATCAATAGAAAAAAGAATATTGAAAATTGATACATTAATTATATCCAAATCTTTAGTGGGCGTGTCACCGTTGTGGCCGCTTTTCATAAAGATCTACAATCAAACGCAACTAAAAAAATCAATTGTAATTTGATTTTCAATCAATGATGAAATGCACGTTTTATAGGGATTTGCGATTATTATCATTATTTTTTTTAAATGCGTTCCAACGCAACTCTTTGTGCAACAGTCCCATATGGCTTGACATTTGGCCAGCTATTCTGACGTATAGGCTTCGGGATGGCAAGCATGACTGTTTCCCTCAATATTTCTAGAATTGCCTTTTGTCAATAGTTTGTTACGTCCAGTAACGTCGGTACGCTTTGGGAAGAACTTCCCATGGGGCAGAGCACATAATTGTTATTAACCGTTATCCACGTGGCTTTGTATATATATTTTTATGTTTTTATTATACCGAATGAAATACTACTAACAATGAATTAGACAAATGGTTTGGGGTATATTCAGTTTACATTGAATAATAGGCCAAACTACTGACTTAACAAGTAGGGCAGACCCACCCACTTGCACGACAATGAAACACATTGTCCTTTATAATTTCTAACCTCCCTGATAATTATCGAGGAAGCAATCGTTACGTCATCACTGGAAAAAAAATATTGGGTAAAATTTCTACCACTACGATTATGTGTCCAACCAATTTGGGGCCGTATTTTACGAAGTGCGGGAAGCATGTTTAAGAACAGATTATAAAACCGTCCTAGAATTATGATGTCTGCCGGGGGGGGGTATTAAGTGCATGGGAGGTAACGAGGAAAACATGTTTCCTGGATTTTTGTCTGTGATTTTGGTGTGTGCTTGTTCGAGCTAGCCCAGGTCACATGTTACGGATGGTGACGTTAAAGGTCGGTCCAAGACGTAAATCTGATTGATCTGTAAAAAAAAACGCGATCATACACACACACCCTAACACACACACACTACGCATCCCTCGCCAAAGGTGGAAGAACATAATATATACCCCATTACGAGCATGTATCAATTGTTATCAAGATAAATATTTTGCGTTGAGTAATATAGATTTTCGATGATTTAGTGTAACTTTTTTAACTGTAAAAATCAAAGGGATATTTCTTACAGGCCATTCAAGCTATTCGAAAAGTGTACGTGTGTGTGGATGTGTGTTTATGAGAGGATTCGGGTGTGTGTGTGTGTTTGTAATTGTGTACGCTCACTTGTTTGATTTTTTTTTTGTTTTAAATCATATTTATTTCTTCCTCATATCACATGTAAAAAAAAAATATATATATATATATATATATAACATGACATTAAAACTTAATTGTTTCAAGTTAACACATTAACATTTTAACATGGTGAGAAAAGGAATATATATGAATTTCGAATGTAAACTTAAAATTAATCTGCTCAAATTTTTTTAACAACTTATAATCACGAAGGGATAAATACAGAACAGAATCCGGGTACAACAGCAAAAATCTAAATTACGGAAATAAACTTATAAAAAAAAAAAAAAAACTATAAAAATAAATAAAAATAATCTGTATATAAAGCTCAAAATTCTCCATACTCTTCAATCAAACTGATTAATGAGGAAGTTATATTAATAAAAAACATACACACAACTTAAAACCAGACCCTTAGCTACACTTAACCCCCCTACCCCCATAAACTACAAATAAAGAATAATAATAATGGTAATAAAAAAAAAAAAAAAAAAAAAAAAAACGACGAGTATCGATTTAACCGATATACGATATACTTGTGACCAGTCTTTCCAAAACAAGCAATAACAAGTTTAACAAGTTTCTCTGTTAACAGCCAAAAGAGAAATTTGGTCTCCAAAAAGAAGAAAATTAATGTGAAAATAAAATTCAATTGGTTAATTCTTCTTCTTCAAACTTCCAAAATTTGATGTTGTAGACGGAATAAGAGACTAGATACAAGACTTTCTTTAACGTCATTTTTTTTCTTGGAATTTTCACCGAGATTGCAGAGTAATAGTGTGCACAACCCATGCTTTAATAAGCCCCAGAGCTATCATTGAATTTCTCGCATACATTCGTAATTCTGACGCCTCGTTATTCCTAAGGTTCGAGTATTCCGAAGGTTCGTAATTCCGAAGGTTCGTAATTTCGAAGGTTCGTTAATCCGAACACGAAATAAAGTTCATCATTTCGAAGGTTCGTTAGTCCGACAACGAAATAAAGTTGGTAATTCCGAAGGTTCGTTAGTCCGAAAACGAAATGAGGTTCGTAATTCCGAAGGTTCGTTAGTCCGAAAACGAAATGAGGTTCGTTTATCCGAAAATGAAATAATGTTCGTTTGAAGTACTTATTTTATTCATGTATTTCATGAAGTTCTCAAAAGTAATATTCATTTTCAGGTCTGATCGTAAAAACTTATCAGCTGGCGCTGCGTGCTCGCATTTTCATTAGTCTGTATAAGCCTACGTCTATATTAATTCTAACAAACTACTTAAACCCCTCTTTATGACAGTTCATCAAAAACTTTCGATAAAATTTAGCTACCTTCTCGCATTCCCATTATTCAATCAGGGATTCAATTGCAATTACAGATACAATTATCTTGCTTATAAGAATAAAGCTAATAAGTCACTATTCGGGCTAACCCTTCAAAGAAAAAAAAAATCAGCATTGAGCAGCGGATCGGGTAAATGTGTATAAAATCCCCCCCCCCCCCTTATTGGCGAAACCTCGATGCACATATGCATAAACATATAAATTTAATATAAAATAGGTGTGCCCCCCTCATTCCGAAAAGCTGGCTACGATGGCTGCAGATTTTTTTTTTGGCCCCGCCCCAGCCAAAAAGGGGTAATTATCACCCCTATTATGGTCCAAACAATCACCCCCCCCCACCCGCGCGCGCAGAGCGATTTTGTTTAATTGGGTTTATAAGTGGTAAACATTTAAAGGACAAGCCCACCCCAACAAAAAATTGATTTGAATAAAAAGAGAAAAATCGAACAAGCATAACACTGAAAATTTCATGAAAATCAGATGTAAAGTAAGAAAGTTGTGACATTTTAAAGTTTCGGTTAATTTCACAAAACAGTTTTATTTCTTCATGAACATGGTGAATTACCATTGCTTTTAAATTCTATGTTTCATTCCGGTTGGTCCTTTTTGTCAATTCTGCAGAAATTGAAATCATGTATAATTCGAACAATAAAAAATAAAAGAAATAGAGAGTGAGGGACATCGTCGATTCTTTCGTTTGCATGTGACTAAATTGTGCATATAACTATTTTGTGAAAAATAAGCGAAACTTCAAAATGTCATAACTTTATTTTACATACAATTTCGATGAAATTTGCAGCATAATACGTGTCTGATTTTTCTCTATTGATACAAATCAACATTTTTGTCTGAGATGGACTTGACCTTTAATCAAGAATGGATCTTCTAGTAGACAAAATAATTTTGAACCAATAATTTCGAAATGCATAACGCACCCCTATCGATATTTGATTTGATAACTCCTGTCTGCTCTTATACTGGTTTTCGTAAATAGGTTAATAGTAGTTTTCTCGATGAATGCATTTCTGTTTTATTTGTTTGATGTTCTGTAGTCTGTGTTTAATTTGCACTTATCGTAAACATGTCCAGTTTGGTCCTTGTGTCTTTGTATCATGTACATTTATTTACGTTTTAACCGAATAAATAAAATGAATAATAAAAAAAAATGCAGGTCTAGCGATGAGAGAAATACATGAACTAGCCTGTAAGCCTGTGATCATCCCTTTGAGGGAATTCTGCGTACGTAAACGCCCCTTCCCACAGAAGCCGTGAAAGCGGATGGGGCAGGGGGCAATATCACCCCCCCCCAAACAAAAAAAAGTGAATAAATAAATAAATCAAATAAAAACAGAATAAATAAATAAATAATAATAATGAAAACTTGTTGAATATTGTTATCATTAATTGTTTAGTAAGGTAATCACCGTTTACGGTTATTAAAATGCTTAGAATGTCCCGTTTTCAGACTGGAATATCTTTTTAGCTCGCGCTTCGCACTCGCATTATTCGATGTATCCTATTCATGAGTCACTAAACGCAGTCCTTAATACCTTCCTTTTCTGGTCAGTATAATTCAGCTCGCATTTCGCGCTCGTATTAATTATTCAAAAGCTGCTCAGAATGTTTTAATTTAATTCTTATTAAAATGTTCAAAAGTTTGAGCTTGCGATTCACGCTCGCAACACCTTTCAAGGATCCCCTATTGACAGTTGACCAAAAAACGGGTTATACAACATCAGCTTTGAAAATTGTTCCAAGCTGCTCGCTCGTTACACTCTCTTGCAAAAAATAAAGCCTATATATGTATATGTATTTATATATATATATATCTTACCATCATCAGAAATCACTTCAAAAAGGCTTTGCTCTATCTAATTACTCTACTTTACTTTTTGCCTCCCCATCCTCATAACAATTGAACAGCAACGGTGTTTCTCCCCCCCCCCCCACGCTTACCATTCCAGTTTTCCCGGCTTCGCCACCGATTATTTCATTTTTCGGATTAAACAACCTTCGAGATAACGAACCTTATTTTGTTTTCGGATTATCGAACCTTCGGAATAACGAATCTCCGGAATAACGCCACAAATGTTCGGATTAACGAACCTTTTTTTCGTTTTCGGTAGAAAGAATCTTCGGAATTACGAAGTGTAGCCGAATTTCGTCTGCATTCAACCTTTTAGTATACTGTAGAACTGTTGAAAAAAGTCACTTTGGAGTTTTAAAGACCATGATGTCATTTTCAAGCTAAATGAAAATAATCAAATTAATGTTGGGTGACTTATTGTTGGTTTTGGTATGCAAATTACATTTAGAAGCACCCCTGTTCGTTTTCTGAAATGCCTGCATACCTGTGTCTAATATTTTATCACATCAATTTTCTCCTTCTGATAATCATGCCCTTTCCTTAACGAAAATTCATGTGATATTTTCATTTCGAATGTTCTTGAATCTTGCAGATCTCTACATCGTGCGGGATGCAAACTCCAGGTAAGCCAGTATTTTATTTCTTCTCTGTTGAAAAAAATAATCATATTGCGTTCGATTGACCTCGGAGTTATTGGCAGTCGCGAACCAATTGGTTTGTGGAAAATGGTCTCAAATATCAGCCATAAATTGGAATCAAAATTTAGTGCGTCAAATCTCTGCAATTCGTATTTCGTTATAAAATCAGAGGACAGTAAAGATCTTATCACACAATCAATTGACAGTGATGATTTTGTTTGAAAACTGACTATCAACAGGTTTACAATTGGGTGGGGAATGTGCAGGCGCTTTCCGTAATATTTGAAAATATAATGGTACAGCATTCAGAATGCATGAATTGTGCACCTTGTAAAATGAGCGATCATAACTTCTTTTTTTTTTTTGGGGGGGGGGGGTTGTCCATCTTTCCAGACAAATTCGTAACCTGTTAAAGTCCGAGTCTGGTTCCGCACCTGCTCATTTGATTTTGAAGCAATATCAGTACTGCCGAATGATTGATTTTATGACAAAAATCATTGCCGCCGATTTATTTTGTCAATTTTCCGGGCTACAGAAATGTTTACAGATATTGTAGAGTGTGCAACTCCCCGGCCCCGTTGCATAAAAGTTACTATCGTGGTATCTATGTTATCAAATTGTAACTACTATGGTATACAACGCTAGTCAGCCAATCAACTCAAAGGATTTCATTAAGGTTATACCATATAGTTAATTTAATGTGGCCCTGATTATCATTATCCTTGGTGCTGTCATTAAAATTTCTTCTTTATTAGTTAAAGTACTTGTTTGGGTTACTTTCATAGGCGGCGGAAGCGGGGTGGACGTGCCCCCCCCTAAATTTTAGGTGGGGGGACGGTCCCCCCCAAAAAAAATTTTGCTTGATAACCTTTTTTTTTTTTTTTGCTTGTCAAAAATTTGTTTAACAATTCATAAAAAAAACTTTCTTTGGGGGCGCTTGTCCTATTTTTTAACTGTGTCCATCCCAAAATTTCAGGTGGACACCCCCTTAAATTTTTTGTCTTCAGCCGCCAATGGTTACTTTGGATCAATTTTGACATTTTACATATAATTTTAACGCTAGTTCAAGGTGCGGTGTTAATTTAAGCACTATGTCAAGCACTGTGTAAGAAAATTGTGAAGTGGATCTTTGGATCGCACTTAATTAATCATGCGAGCGCGAAGATCGAGCTGATAATCTTTTATTATCATTTTGACATAGAACCGGGGCATTCTAAAAATATTTTGTCATGATATGAAAATAACTAGCTTCCTATTCCTCTTCATAAGCGCGAGACGAAACTTGTCGATATTTTATTTTGAAAAAAAAGACAATTTAATTGTTAAGAATTCATGAAAAGTTATTATCTTATTTATTGCTTTTAATAAGTCTAATTGGAGCGCAAAATTTGTTGATATTAAGGCCTTAAAAATTAAAATTTTAAGCCCATTTCGATTATGAATGGGATGCATGGGTTAATATATTTTAAACAACTAATGCGAGCGCAAAGCCCGAGCCGAATGTTTTTATTAACTGTCACGGAAATGGATTTTTAAGTAGTTTGTTCTTGAATTATTATCCATAACTCAACAATCAAAATGTGCGCGCAGCGCTATCTGGTAAGTTTCGATAATTAGACCTGAAACGCATTTTTTTTAGAACTTTATGGAATACACGAATACAATAGGTACTTGACAAATCAATCATGCGAGCGCAAAACGCATGCTGAAAATATTTGATATTCCTAGCTACCTGGTAAAGGGTTAGTCATCATCATTTTCGCAAATTTAGAACTAAACACAGGTCGTTCGAAGCAATGTAATCATGAAGAGGGTGGGCATAGAAGTAAGCAGTTGATGCGACAGCGAAGCGCGAGCTGAAATTTGGACATTCAAAATACTTGTAATTATGACATGCGGAACGGCGTAACGGAAAATATGTGAAGCTTTGGAGCAGATTTCTTTCTTCATTTTTCTCGATAAGAAGAAAATGCTATGCTTTGGAGCTGCTTTATTTGTTCTTTTTCTCAATAAGACAAAAATGCTATCCCTTGGAACGGGAATTTGAGTGTAAAAATTGGGGTCCCCTCCACGGCACATAGCCACTAAGCATTATATACCGAGTGCCCTCCCCCCACCCCGGATTCGTACCTGCTTTATTTACTTTTATTCTTTACTTTCTTTCTTTCTTCATTCCTTTCTTTCTTTTTATATAGCCAACATGAAAGTGTTTATTTTTCCCCAAGTCTTCCCCCCATCTTATTTTATTCACTCGTCTTCCTCCTCTTCCTTTTCTTCTTTCTTTTCCCTCCTTATTCCTTAGTCTTCCCCTTTTTTCTTCTTTTTTTTTGCTCCACCGATAGGGGGGATGGGCCCTTCGTCCCCCCCCCCCCCCCGATTCGCCAAAATAAACGACTGAAACAACTTTTCAAGGTTCTTGCATGTTTGCTCGCCGCGATTCTCTTATTCCACATCCCTTGAAAGTCGTTTTTTTTAATTCCAACTACTGTGACGAAATAGGCCTAAAGAGGGCGCTTGCAAGAAATAGTGGCAGAGCTAGAGCCACACCCAGAGCCCGGGTAGTCTGCAGGCACAGACCCTCATTGGAACTTTGATCAACAAGTTTGCCTCCACGTAAAGACTAGCACATACAAAACTTGCTGTTCCAATACAGGGTTTGCATAATCTTCCAAAAATCATTTCTCACGCTCCAAATCTGGCCCCACCTCCTTCTTTCAGAGTCACTTTCCATTGGCTAGTAAACATTGTCAATCAGCATCCCAGGGGAACTGCTACCAGTGGCCAGTGAGAAGATAACTGATAACTCAGATAAGATTTAGCCAGTAGTTAATCCAACATAAACAATGTCCCATGCCCAGAAAACCCTCCAGGGATCTTGTGGTCTACAGTAAATGTATCCGAATGCAGAAATGAAATGGTCATTATAAGGCCTACTGTATAGTCACATATCCCTGCTAGAACAAAATCTTCCAGTCCTAGGCAGTGAAATAAACACGTAAGCTATAGAAATCTCCATTTCTTGTAATTGGCCCATTATAGTTCGTTCCATTATCAATATTCTTCAAACTAAGATTACATTTCCTGCAAACAGTTTCTTTATATCTTTTTGTTGTGTCATTTTTTTCACTTTATATAAGTTGGAATTTCCTTCAGGTATTTCATTAGCCCTATAATAGATTATGAATATAATTAATGATCAAGGACAAGTTCACCCAACAAAGATGTTGATTTGAATAAATGAGGAATATCCAAAAACACTGAAAATGTCCTCAAAATCCAATGTTAAATAAAAAAGTTTAATCACATTTTAAAGTTTCGGTTAATTTTACATACAGTTTTCCACAACCTGGTCCGATTTGCAAATGAGGAGACTATCCATTTTTTGCATTTGATTATGTGAAATATTCTAATTTTCTCCTCATGTCAAATGAAACAACAACAAATTCCTCCCTGAACATGTTGAATTATTTTTTTTTAATCTGGTTCAGTTAACTGGGTCCTTATTGCAAACTTTGTAAAAATGAATTATTGCACAATTCAAACAATAACAAACAAATGAAATAGTGAGTTAGTAGGGTAACCTGTAAACTGTCTCGTTTGCATGTCACATCACTGTTTTGTGAAAAATAAGCGAAACTTTAAATTATCATACATTTCTTATTTTACGTCCGATTTTGATGAAATTTTCAGCCTAGCTAGTTTGATTTTCGTCTATTTATTCAAATAAAAAATTATTGGGTGGACTTAACCTTTAATATTTCATATAATTTGCATGAAGTCCATTTCTCTTTGGCTTTCTATGTTTCATTTTTCTTCCCTATTCTCCACATTTATTTGATTCTATCTCATTACTCCTTAATACTCTTTTTTATTTCTTCTAGTTGAATATTTTTCCAATCTATCATTACAGCCAGGGCTGTTGGCAACAGAAAACTGTGTGCATGTTATAAATAGTAAAATTAAATTAAAATACTAAAAGAAAAAACAGTGAATACTTTATATTCACAACTTATAATGGCATGTAAAATGAGAAAGACAATGATGTCCCTCATTTTATACTTTTCTTTCTTCTTCTTTCATTAAAAAAATAGTTTTAACGATATTTCAATTTTTACAGAATTGACATAAAAGACCAATTTGACTGAACATATTAAATGTTAGTACCATGGCAATGCCACATGTTTAGAAGAGAAAACTTTGCTTCGCGTGACGATGAGGAGAAATTTGAAACATCAATATTCAATATACCCTAAACACGTTTGGTTAGCCTTAAAAAAAAATTGAAAAAACATACCCTAAATAGACTATACGTTAGACCCCGCGATTGACCATTGACCAGTCTTTCAAAACCACTTTTTTTATTGGTATTTTTGATACCCTAAACAAGTGCATGTGCGGTCCGCGTCCAAAACGTAAAAAATGCACCCCTTTGACCTATTTTCTTTTTTTTTTGGTTACGCATGTGTACAGCAAGATATTTCACTGCACCCCCCCCCCCGCCACCTTGGCGCTACGCGTTCGCGATGCATGCCCAATAATACCTTGGTCACATTTGTTCTACGGCGGCCGTACGGCGAGTCGAAACCAGCCGTTTTAACATTTTTTTGTACCAGCTACATGTCGGTGGTTATAACAAAAATGAATAAAACGACTGTTTCCGACTCGCCGTACGGCCGCCGTAGAGCAAATGTGACCATGGTATAATTATCATGCTTTGTATAAAGTAGACTATAGGTCAAAACTACAATTGCTGTATTTCCCTGTAACGATAATTATGTGGATCCAGAGAGCCGGAGCGGCTCGCAACCCCCCCCCCCCCCCCTTCTGCCGAAATTAGGGGGAAAGGGTAAATAAAAAGGGAAGGACAGAGAAAAATACGAAGAAAGAAATGAAGAGGTAAAAGTGTGAAGATGATTAAAGGAGGGGAATAATTGGAAACAGAATATCTGTCAGATCATTAAAAGACAAGTCCACCCTAACAAGAACTTGATTTGAATAAAAAGAGAAAAATCCAACAAGCATAATGCTGAAAACGTCATCAAAATCAAATGTAAAATAAGAAAGTTATGACATTTTAAAGTTTCGCTTCATTTCACAAAACAGTTATATGCACATCCTTGTCGGTATGCAAATTGGCAGAATGATTTTATTTCATTTATTTATTTATTTATTTATTTCATTTATTCAATACTTTCATTAAAAAACATATAAACAATGTAGATATATATACACACATGTAAAGGAGTATAAAGAAAACATATAAAAAACAAACAATACAAATGTACAAATGAAAGTATTAGGAGAGGCAGAAAGGCAAAGCCTTATATAAAAAGCCAATCTCCATACAGATAAGAAGATTAAAAATTGAATTGTTGATTAAGAATAGCAAATTAAAATTAATTGAAAACAGTACATTTAAATCTAACACCCATACATTGACATCAGCACACATACACCATTCATAATCAAACACCAGCAAACACACACACACACATACATTCTTATTTAAAATGACGTCACTCAATCACTATTTTTTTTTTGTATTTTATTACATGAAATATAAAATGTTCTAATTTTCTCCTCCTTGTCAAGTGAAACAATTTTTTTTATTTCTCCCTGAACATGTGGAATTACCATTATTTAAACAGTTTATGGTTTAATAAGTTAAGTTGGTCCTTAATGTCAAATCTATTAAAATTGATATATTGTATTATTCAAGCAATAAAATTATTTATTTCGAGTTAAGGGAGCGAGAGAGCCTTCAGTACACAAGGCATGAGTAGGCTGCGCATTCAGACCCTTATTTCGAGTGAAGGGTTTGCCCAGCAGACTAGAGCCCGGGAGGCCAGAGATAGGGCCAGAGGAGGTTAACTCGTAGCTTCCAAGTATCTCTTTTATTGCGAGATTTCGGCCAGTGGGGCCTTCATCAGGCCTATAATGCATTGAAACAAACAAAACAGAACAAAACCAAACAAATAAAATCGTAATAACAACAAAGTGTTACAAATTAAGGGTACAGAACAGAAGGATTACACTAAGATAACAAAAAAAAATAACAAAAATAACAACAGAGGGGGTAATGGCTTAAACGAAATGGTGTAATACCATAGAAACGATTGGGAAACTTAAGTGTGTGGAAAGCCAAGGTATTTACCGACATTGAAATTAACTTTGGTTTCTGTATATCTGGAGGAGTAATAAGTCTTGTGTAGGTAATACTGTGAAAAAAGGAAGATAATGTTTCAAGTAAAATGACAACTCGTTTCAATTTGTATCTTGTATTTGAGTACATAACTATATAGATGTGTTTACATAGTATTTAAGTAACTGGTGATACAAGTTATAGTTTGACATATTAAGAGGTACATTGTCATGCGCAGGGAAATATATATATATACGTATAAGTTATATTGATGTTTGAGCGGTAAGCAACATAATAAACATAATGAACAGAATAAACATACAGCCATATAAGAAGCAAATAAATCGTAATAATCAATCAAATAATCAGATATAATCAAGAGATCAAGATACTAAGCATACCAAACTGTATAGGGGTAAAGAGACGTAACTATAAAACTATATGGAGTGGCCTGTTGGGGCGGGTGAGACTGTAAATTAAACAATGAAATAGGTCGAAAAGGTATGTAAATGGTTCAATAATTACCAAACATATTATGCATATTTATATAAATATGTATATATTACACAATATTAGATATATTCAATACAAAAGTGGTTACCTATAATTCCAGTGTCAGGGAGAGTGTGTCGACTAGGTGTGCAGGTATGAGGTAAAGTGAGGTGAAGTGAATGTGTGTGTGTGTGGATGCGTGTGTGTGTGTAGATGCGTGTGTGTCCGTGTGTGGGGGTATGCAATGGGTCATTAGTTCTAATTGTCAACATTGATTCCGTTTGGGGCGAGGATGCGTAGAGTGGTGATCCAGTATGATTCTCGGTGTAAGATGATTGAACGGTATTCATTGTTTATCTGTTCTATTGCAATGATTGAAACATCGTTTATAGAATGATCAGGGAGGTTAAAGGAGAATGAAACCATTGGAACAAGATAGCTTGTGTGAAAACAGAAAAATCAAAGAAACAGATCAACGAAAGTTTGAGAAAAACCGGACAAATAATGAGAAAGTGAGCATTTGAATATTGCGATCAATGCTATGGAGATAGCAAATTGGCAATGCGACAAAGATGTATGATGTAAATTGTGAACAACTCTCCCCATTACTTTAGTATGTATTTCACTTGAATCGCCTCTTTTATCACATCTATCCATAAATCATGTGTTCTTTCTACATTAGGGAATATGTAATACATATTTTTTTAAGAATACATCATGGATAAAGAGTTTGTATCATCATCAGTGGAGCGTTGTGGCCCAGTGGATTAGTTTTCGGACTTTGAAACAGAGGGTCGTGGGTTCGAATCCCAGCCATGGCGTAATTTCCTTCAGCAAGAAATTTGTCCACGTTGTGCTGCACTCGACCCAGGTGAGGTAAGTGGGTACCTGGCAGGAATTTATTCCTTGAAATGCCACCGCGCTGTAAAAGGCTGCGGGGCTAAAGCCAGGGTAATAATATCCAATGAAGCGCATAGGGACGCATTTGGCAGTGATATGCGCTATATAAGAATGTTGGTATTATTATTATTATTATCATAAGAAAAAGCAAAAAGAGACATTTTGAGGGTATTTTATAGTCCACCAAAGGGAAAGTTGTTCATCAGTGACATCACACATCCTTGTCGCATTGCCAATGTAAGGATCTCCATAGCATTAGTGATTGCAATATTCAAATTCTCATAACTTTCACGCTATTTGTCCGATTTTTCTCAAGCTTTATTTATTCTTATTCTTTGATTTTTCTGTTTCTACAAAAGCCTATTTGTTCCAAAGGTTTCATCCCCCTTTAAAGTGGAGGACATAGGGGATAATTTTAATGTTGTGATTGGTGGTGCGGTTGTAGTTGCGGATTTCTGATCTGGTGTTACTGAATCTGGTGTAGAGTGTGTTTTCTGTTTTCATGTACAAAAGCCTACATCGTCGTAGCCTATAATCTAGGAGGAAGCTGCAGTTATCAGCTTTGCTGTTATGCTGAACGTAACGCAGCCTCAATGCGTAGTCTTTGCCAGATCAGACGTATCGCTGGAGTTCGGGTGATTTTTTGTGCCATTATTACCTTGTAAAGAGATAGCAATTCGGCCTTAGCTGCAATAATGGTTTAGCTTTTATCATCAAACGATTTATCTATATCTATATATCTATCTACCTATCTGTCTACTGCTCCTGCTAGTATTACTACCACTGCAGTGTGCCACTACTCCCACAACTACATGTACTATTACCTCTACAACTACTACTATTGCTCCTTTTTGAGGGAGGAATATGGTGAATTTGAATCAAATCACTGATACGTGGCCAGGACCAACTCTACATCTCAGCACACAACAACCTCAACTTCTCCAACTCCTAAGTCACCCCAAATCCTCACAATCGATGACACATCTTTTAAAGACAGGGAAGCCGTGTTTGTGTATTTGATCTCTAGCCGCGAACCTTTTATTACTGCTAGTCTACATTCAGACTTGGGTGCGTCACACCTCCACCCTTTAAGAACGAAAGTTATAACAGAACTTTCGTGACAAAATAGTACATAATCAATAGTAAATGTGGTTATTGAGGAATAAAAGTTCCAAACTTATGAAAATGTTGATGCTAATCTTTTGGGCGCGCATTCGTTAAACTCTCTGTGATATCAATACATTGGTTTAAAATACACTCAATATTTTGTTTAATTAGAACATTCCTTTTGAGAACGTTAGTATCCAAATAATCAAATACATGAACTATGTACTCACTGAGTGATTGAGTAAAATATACTTTAACATCCAAATGAGGGTTTTTGTTTTGAATTTGAGAATCCTCAAAAACCACCAACAACGACAAGTAAAAATACCATTGTATGAAAAATGCAATACAGTTGTACATCATGCTCATTCATTTTTGTCACACAATTTTTTTTTAACTCACTAATTAAAAACACAACCAATATAAGATTGGTTAAAACCTGAAACTATATACTTTCTGAAGAAAATATCAGCAAAAATCAATGCCATGAAAACGCAACCCCAATTACTTATTTTGGGTACAATTTCTTTGTGTTTTGTTTAATTTTTGTATCCAAAAAGCTTACAAGCCCCCAGTGACAAAGACTGAGCATAAGGGTACATGTATATCTTGATACAAAATAACAAACAATTTGCAAAAATAAGATCGATGATGGAAGTTAAAGTTCACTTTGGGTTCATTTCGACGAGGTATCAGTTCGCACTTCAGTTAGTGTTCAGTTTATGATTGTTCAACTTCCAGTTTCCAAGATCAGTTCAAATTGAAGTATATCTGTCAAAGTTCCGATTCATCCTTATCAATGTCAAGATCCAGTACATCCGTTGGATTCAAATTCACCATTTCTCAGTTTAAGTTTAAATACCATATTACTCAGCAAATCCACGAGACAAGGTATCTGCGATCACATTGTCCTTTCCGGGTATGTGTTCTATGGTAAGATTGCATTCCTGAAGCATCAAGGACAACCTCATCAGCCTAGCGTTCTTGTTCTTCATTCTGTTGAGGAAGGTCAAGGGATTGTGGTCTGTTCTGACCACCAATGGATTGTTCGATATGTAAGCATCAAAGTGTTGAAGGCCAAGAATCAGTGCGAGCGTCTCCTTCTCAATAGTGCTATACCTAGCTTGAAGGCTATTTAGTTTTTTCGACATGTAGCACACTGGTCGCTCTATCCCATCACCATCTTTTTGAAGAAGAACCCCTCCGACTCCAAGACCGCTAGCATCAACTTCCAGCACGAACGTCTTGCTGAAGTCCGGTGCTGCCAAAACAGGCTCACTAGCAAGAGTTGCCTTCAGGCGCTCAAAAGCGATCTGGCATGACGGTGTCCAAGTATATGGCACATCCTTCTTCAGCAGGTTTGTCAGAGGTGCAGAAACAGAAGCAAAGTTCTTGCAGAATTTCCGATAGAATCCGGACATCCCCAGAAAGCGACGTAAAGCTCGCTTATCCTCTGGAACCGGGAAGTCCACAATGGCTCCTACCTTAGCACTGATCGGGCGTACAGTCCCAAGTCCAACAATGTGGCCGAGGAATGCGACCTGTGCACGTACGAAGTCCGACTTCTTGAGATTCGCGGTCAAGTTTGCCTCGGAGAGGCGATCGAAGAGGGACTTCAGGAGATGAAGATGTTCTGCCCAAGTGTCGCTGTATATCACAATGTCATCAAGGTATGCTTGACATCCTTCAAGACCAGCCATCACTGCTTTCATCAACCGTTGGAAAGTGGCAGGGCTGTTCTTCATTCCGAACGGCATGACTTTATATTGGTAGAGACCATCTGGTGTAACAAAAGCAGACAGCTCTTGTGCCCTTGGTGACAGGGGCACTTGCCAGTATCCTTTTAAGAGATCTAGTTTCGACACAAACTTGGCACTCCCTATCTTGTCAATCAGGTCGTCAATGCGAGGTATGGGGTACGAGTCTGATTTGGACTTGGAATTCAACAACCTATAGTCTGTACAGAACCTATAACTACCATCCTTCTTTGGCAATCCTCACTGCTCTCTACATACTCTTTCAACATGTTAATGTGACAAAGACGTTTCTGTTTTCTCTTATCCGGAGTGCGAATTACATAGTTCACCTCACTCACTTTCTCCTCCACAACATATGGACCAGAGTACCGAGCCTGCAAACAATTACCTGGAATTGGCAAGAGCACTAACACCTTAGAACCAGGATCAAAGCTTCTCTCCCTAGCTTTGCGATCAAACACTTTCTACATGTCTGCCTGAGCAGTCTTCATGTGCTGCATGGCAAGTTCTCTTGAATAAGACAAATTTTCTCGGAACCGAGATACATAATCCAGTAATCCACACTTCTCATCTGATTCAAGCATCTTCTCTTTCAACACCAATAAAGGCCCACGAACAGAGTGGCCAAATACCTAGTCAAAAGGACTAAATCCTAATGAGTCTTGCACAGACTCCCGAACTGCAAACAAGAGTAAGGGTAGTCCCTCGTCCCACTCTTTCTCACACTGAAAGCAATAAGTTCTCATCATGTTCTTCAAGGTTTGATGAAACCTTTCCAATGCCCCTTGGCTCTCAGGATGATAGGCACTCGAATTCACGCATCGAATTCCCAACTGCGACATCACTTGTCTGAACAACTTGGAAGTGAAATTAGAGCCTTGATCACTCTGAATAATCCTTGGTAATCCTACCAACGAAAAGAACTTCACCAGTGCTTTGCAAACATTCTGAGCCGTTATTCTACGAAGTGGCACTGCCTCGGGAAATCTGGTTGCTGCACACATCATAGTCAAGAGATACTCATGTCCAGCCTTAATCTTAGGCAGTGGACCAACACAATCAACAATAATTGTTGAAAATGGCTCATCAAATGCCGGGATGGGCCGTAATGGCTCCGGCGGAATCTTCTGGTTGGGTTTGCCAACTACTTGGCACGCATGACATTCCCTACAAAACTCACTAACATCACTCCGCAGCCCTGGCCAAAAGAAATGTTTCAGAATTCTGTTAACCGTCTTATTGACACCAAGGTGTCCACCAAGACCAGTTTCATGTGAAACTTTCAAAATCTGCCTACGAAAGACCTTAGGCACCACAACCTGATGGATAACCCTCCAATCTTCATCAAGACTTGCATCTGGAGGTCTCCATCTCCTCATGAGAATATCATCCTTCATGTAAAAGCATGTGCTTTCATTAACAGCTTCCTCCTCAGACAGAGCACTATTGATACTTCCAACCAACTCAGGATCTTTTCCTTGAGCATCGATCAAAGACAACATATTAAGTCCTATTGATGTCCTTCCGAGGTTTGCCTTGCATGGCCTGTCTGGCATGCTGGAACATTCGGGTAACTCGTAAGGCATCATCAAGATTTAGGGGTTGATGATTTAGTGTGTGCTGCCCCGCTTCGCGATCAGTTGATCCCTGACAGAAGCGCAGCACAAGCTGCTTCTGCACGTAACTATCGGGCAGATTGGGGAATGCCTGAGATGCTAAAGCCTGTAGTCACTCGGCCCACTCTACACACGATTCTTCGGAAGTTTGCCTTGCATAATTAAAATGCACCTGGGCGACTTCCGGGAGTTCCTGTGGAGCAAATCGTTTCTCCAACTTCAGAACTACATCATAGTAGCTTATGGCCGGTTCACGTCTAATCAGTGAGGCGTAGTACTCGCTGGCTTTCCCATCTAATGCCCAACACAGTTGGTTTTGCCTATGTTGTTCATCCCAATTACTATCATTGGCAAATGATGTAAACTTGGCAAAAAATGCGTGCCAGCTCCCTGAACCATTAAAAACAATTGTTCTAGGTAAATATGTCCTGGGAGCGGGCTTGGGAGGCATTCTTGAATTTCCTGAGGAAATGGTGGGGGAACTATCTCGGGCCGGTTTGAACTATGGCCCTGAAGTTTGGGTGAAGGCCTTGGCTCTGGCTGGTTGAACTTTGGAACTGTAACGGAAGAGACATTCTTCTGTCGGGTAGGTCCAGAACCCAGCTTAAATTAGGAGGCTGATTCAGTTCGGGATGAGGCAATGGTGACAGTCGGCGAACAGGTGGCGGCGACACCTTTACTGATGCTGAATATCCCCTCTGGTTTCCACCCTGATTGGGGTAAAAATCATCATCCCTTAGAGCATGAGTTGGGGTCCGATCATAAGTCTGACGAGTATGATAACAATCACGATCGTCAGGGAGATATCGATCACGAATATGAGTACATCGATCATAATAGAGATCATCCCTTGGTCTTCGGGGAAACGACCCATTAAATTGATCCTCTTTCAGCTGCCTTGGGGGCACTTCCATCTGAAACAGAGAAAGTAACTCTCTCAAAAGATGTGAAGCCTCCTGGATGGAGTGCTCCCTTGGAAGGCGAGACTGTTTTACAGTCTGGAAGGCAGATGGACCAATTGGCTCGCCATATGAATGCAGTGGCTCGTCCATGGGACCACTTGGCTCGCCATACATATGCTGTAGCTCGTCCATGGAGCCAGCGCGATGGCGCTCGTTGGGATCGCCACTGATATGCGGCTGTACCCCGCAATCGGGGATTGTTTCAAGATGATCTCTCGGCACGCCCTGGGTTTGCCTTCCCCCCTCTACCATTAAGGGCTGTTCAACCTTATTCCTCTGGGGTGTGGAGGCTCCTTGCTGAGCACCCTGTAATTGTTTAGCTACTGTGGCCCGCGGTGTCGCAATGGGCCTAGTAGCTTGAGGTCTACCGATGTCAAGTGGTAGGGATTGTCCCTGCTGACCATATGACACAGTAGAGTCAGAGAGTCTTATCGGGAGGGATGCAGCCCTAGGATGTCCTGGTGCCGGAAAACGATCATAAGGATACGGGGCAATAGGCGGTGGAGGAGTTCTCCTCCGTGCCTGAGGCACCGGTGAAATATGCGCGAGTGCATATGCACCAGCAGGTGTGAAATCAAAAGCATCTATCACTTCGTTTAAGTTACGATGCGGGACCGAAGCTAATAATTCGGGAGTGATGTTTTCGGTAGCTTCGCGTAACGCAAGAATGCGATCGGCAGTGGCGGAGCCAATGCCTGGTACTCGTAACAAGTCATCCCTATCACAAGAATTAATACGGATCTTATCCATTGCGAAGAAAATTAAAATTAAAATCCGCAAATAAAATTAATTCAAAGACAATTGATGAATATTCGCTAGAAAATAGTGGAGAAATACATCAATTACATTCAGCAATAATCATTTAAAATTTATCCACTTAATTCAGTAAACCAATCGCAAATTCAAATGATTTGCAATTTAACAGTTAATCAATTATTTGCAAATTGAAGCTGTAAGCATTCATTCAACTATTGCAAATACAAACAGAAAATTACATCCAATTATATAATATCAATTATTTGCAAGTTATGAAGTTAACATCAAATAATTGGTGACAATAGAGCGGATTTTCCAATTAACAATTATCTGCAATTATTTCCTAAAGTAGAGAATGACAAAATAACAATAATTAATTGCAAATTTCCTATCTATCATTCATCAACTTATTTATTGTAATCTTTCTAGTGCAGTGTGATAAATTGATCTTTACCACTGCCAATGTTTCCGATTTAGAAGTATCAGGAAACAATATTGATTCCAAAAATAAGAGCAAATATCATTAAATGGAAACAATAATCGGGTCACAAAATTTAATTGCAAAAAGAGAACAATTAAATCTACATTAAATGCTAAATGAGACCGCCTGTGATAGCAGAGTACCTAAATAAGCATAAAGAATTTAAACTACAGGTTTTCCTTTTATATTTACTTTTAGAGAACAGTAAGGGAAAGTTATATTTAAATTAACTCGACCAATATTAAATTTTATTTAAAAGGATGCCAATATGAGAAAGGGAAAAATTTATTTAACAGATTTACTTTGCCTCCAATTGTAAATTGGCAACAATTATCATTCGAGCAGCGATTTTTACCGCTGGCGCGAAATTCGAATCATGTGAGTCACGCCCGAATTCAATAGGCTATTCACAAAAGACAAAGGCAGCCACACGTAATGGCGGCAGCTACGTTAGGGCGGAATGTTTTGCGTTTAGATAAATAGCTAGTTTAAGCAATTTACGCCCTATACCTAGCCAGTGACAGCAATAACTATTGTATATGTACACAAACTAATTATTATTGGCCTACTACTAACGTACCGTATTTATATTAGACCCTACCTTACTCCTAAGTTCCTGACACAAGTTTTAACTCTATCCGGTATCCCGTGCAGAAAACGTGTTCCTTAAACGGGTTCAAAATGGTGAGCAGTGTTTAACATTTGATCACCAAAATGCTGGAGCTGCTCGGACAGCGCCATTAATGTATTAATTAAGTGCAAATGGCAGGCACTTACTTATTTGCCGTCCTCTATTGGTCCTTTAATTCGTCCGAAGGACTGTCGTAGAATAACCTGCACGTCCGGCACTTGAAGTCCAACTGATTGACCTTGACACTGACTCTTAACTGGTCATTGGGGTACGTATTTGGGGGGTATTGCGGGCGCGCCGTGCGTAATGTTCATTCATGCACGGAGGTGAGTGAAGGGCTATTAATCGTCTATATGGCCGGTTAAACCCAGGCGACATTGTTTAACGACCCTTTATGCAACAGTTATGATTCAAACCCAGACATTGCAATGTTTTGCAGATTTCTTTTTAATTAAGTTGGTCTAGCATTCAATTCATTGTCTACCGGGTTCTTTGTTGTTATTTAACCATAAGGTCATGTCATAAGGTCATGTCATTTGCAAAATATTTTGCTTTTGTGAATGTGGCTTTTTTGTGTTTATGGGGTCGTGATTTTTTTAAGCTAACTAAAGAATTTATCATTTGTTTAAATTCACATCCTTTAAGCATTTTTAGAGAAGCTAGCTGTCAACATTCAGCATTTGCACTCCAGATTTACATACCCTAGCATTCTCCTGGCCTAGACCCGGCCTCAACCACCCTTGACTCGAGGATTGCGTCCAAGGAAGAGGCCGAGGAAAATTTCACGGCCTCGAGACCCACGACACCGACCAATTCTAATATTAACAGTTACAATTGTACATTTATATATGCTATGGGTTGGGTTGGTGGTTATTGTAGAGGTGTTTGCTCTCTAAAAGAATACCAACTTCTTTTCTGATTATTATATTCAACTGGGCATTAGAATACATATCAGATGATAATAATAATGATGAAAATTTATGACTTAATTATCATTAATATGTATATTTCACTGATTACCATTTTATACAACAACAGTAGAAACTACACCAACTGATTCAACGACTGAAGAAACCACACCACTTGACACAACAACAGTAGAAACTACACCAGTTATAACCACAGGTGAGTTAATGTTTCTCCATTTCTCTTTCATCCCTCTATCTGTACATGTATATGTTGATGTGGAAGAGGTTCATCGTGGTGAAGGATTGAGTAAAAGAAATAACCAGTTGTCTCATGATGTATCAAACGTAGGTGAAACGCCGATTGATGTTAGATATCTTTCCTTCGCCCGAAGGAAGCAATAACAAAGGATTAACAGAGGAATTGGAAGATGGTTCTCCTTCTCTGTTAGCTCCATGGCCTGACGAAGTCTAGCAGCTTGCAGACGAAACGTCGCTCTCCTACTACGTTTGATACATCGTGAGACAGCTGGTTATTTCTTCTACTCAATCCATGTATATGTTGTTCGAGTGATTTTTGTGCCATTATTACCTTGTAAAGAGATAGCGATTCGGCCTTAGCCGCAATAATGGTTTTACTTTTATCATCAAACGATTTATCTATATCTATATATCTATCTACCTATCTGTCTACTGCTCCTGCTAGTAGTACTACCACTGCAGTGTACCACAACTACATGTACTATTACCTCTAGAACTTCTACTATTGCTCCTTTTTGAGGGAGGAATATGGTGAATTTGAATTAAATCACTCTTGCGCATGCGCTCTTCGTTCTGATCCAAACCCAGACATTGCAGTGTTTTGAAGATTTCTTTTTAATTAAGTTGGTCTAGCCTTCAATTCATTGACTACCGGGTTCTTTGTTGTTATTTAACCATAAGGTCATGTCAGGAGATTTGCAAAATATTTTGCTTTTGTGAATGTGGCTTTTTTGTGTTCATGGGGTTGTGATTGTTTTAGCTAACTTAAGAACTGATCATTTGTTTAAATTCACATACTTCAAGAATTTTTAGAGAAGCTGTCAACATTCAGCATTTGCACTCCAGATTTACATACCCTAGAATTCTCCCAGCCTAGACCTGGCCTCAACCACCCTTGACCCGAGGATTGCGTCCAAGGAAGAGGCCGAGGACGATTTTACGGCCTCGAGACCCACGACACTGACCACTTCTAATATTAACAGTTACAATTGTACCTTTCTATATGCTATATGGGTTGGGTTGGTGGTTATTTTATAGGTGTTTTCTCTCTAAAAGAATATTAACTTTTTTTCTGATTATTATATTCAACTGGGCATTAGAATACATATCAGATGATAATAATAATGATGAAAATTTATGACTTAATTATCATTAATATGTATATTTCACTGATTACCATTTTATACAACAACAGTAGAAACTACACCAACTGATTCAACGACTGAAGAAACCACACCACTTGACACAACAACAGAAGAAACTACACCAGTTACAACCACAGGTGAGTTAATGTTTCTCCTTTTCTCTTTCATCCCTCTATCTGTACATGATATGTTGATGTGGAAGAGGTTTATCGTGGTGAAGGATTGAGTAAAAGAAATAACCAGTTGTCTCATGATGTATCAAACGTAGGTGAGCGAAGTTTCGTCTGCAAGCTGCTAGACTTCGTCAGGCAATGAGCAAAGATGCTGCTGCTGCAACGAGCGCATTGTCTTCAGTTTCTCGACACTATGGTGCACCGTGACACCAGCGGCCGATTGTGCACCACTGTATACAGGAAGCCCACGCACACCGATCGGTACATTGCTTATGGCATCCGAGTTATATTCAAGTCCGAAAGCATCCGCAGCCAGCTGGTCCGTCCGAAAGACCGCCCGATCCCAGACAGATGCGATGGGGTTGTTTATAAGACCCCATGCTCAACTTGCGACAGAGTCTACATCGGTGAGACTGGTAGACCTTGGGGGGGGGGGGGGCGCATAAAGGAACATCGCCGGGATGTTCGGCTTAGGCGCTCACCGATAGCTCTGCTATTGCAGAAAATGCTTAGGCTCCGATCATCCGCCTAACTGGGATGAGGTAAGCTGCATCGCTAATGATAAGCATTGGTATACGCGGCGGATTAAGGAAGCGATTCAGATCCGTTTGCACCTGAGCAATATCAACAGGGACAGCGGCATTGAGATCCCTGATAAATTGTTACCTACCATCCGACTGTATACTGCATCCACCGTCCACAGCGCGCGGCGCCCGCACCAGCGGGTGCCTGACACCAGCGCGGTTGCTGATTGGCCGGCTGCATCGGCCAGTCACAGCGCGCAGTGCACCCTCCAGCAGGCACTAAGCACCAGCATGGTCCCTCTTTGGCCAGCATCTTCGGCCAATCACAGCGCAGCTCACACCCGAGCGGAGCCAGACAATAGCTCAGGACACTGTATAACCCCTGCGCAGCAGCATGGCCTGACCATAGAGCTATCAACAGAAGGAGATCTGACTCTCTCAAACGCTTTGCCCCATGCGCGGCACCGCTAATCCCCTCTTAGCAGGGTCCCTCACGGCGCATTACAGAGGCCGCTCGTAAATCAGATAAGGAAAGTTGATCGACGCGATCAACAGCTCGGGTTTGCGCTTGCGCAGTAGTGTTTTCACCCATAATGCATTTCACATCGGCTTCACGAATTTTATGCAAACATGGCGGCTCACGATTTCGAACGTCGTGATTTCGAAGACGAAAATCTGGTTTTGGAACCAGCTGAATGCGGGCCTGACCAGATTTCACAAAAAGAAATACGGGACAATCGACAAAGTACGCTGCATGAGCGGATCGACCGAGCCAGGTCTTAAAAAAAGATAAACAAAGGAGGCTACACGGTGTTCGATTTGGGGAAAAAATTTACAGAATTGGAAGGTGGGGGGGGGGGGGGTGAACGAAAGAATGAAGGAGGGAATGGAAAGGCGAAAGAAAAGAGTTGAATTGAGAACGGATAGAAAGAAAAAAATGAAGGGGAAAATGAAGGAAAAAATAAAGAAAAAAAGGAATGTTAGAATAAAATGATGAAAGATAGAATAAAAGAAAAAAAAAACGTTTCCGTCATTATTTGAAATGAATTAAGAAGGAAAGAAAAAGAAAAGTAGGAAGGGAAGATGTGTGAAAGAGAACATAAGGGAGAGAAAGAAAAGAAGCAAGAAAAAAGGATGAGGAAAGAAAGAACGAATAAAAGAAAAATGTTTCCTTTATTCTTTGAAAGAAAGAAGAAAAACAGGAAGGGAGGGAGGGAAATAAAGAAAAAAGGACACAAATTAGAAGGAAAAATATAATAAAGAATGAAAGAAAGGATGAAAGAGAGGGAGGAAAAAATGAAGGAGAGAATTTAAAAAAGAAAATAATGGAAGGATCGAGAAAGAATGAAAAGAAAAGGGAGAAGGAAGCAAAGAAAAGTGGAAAGAAAAAATGAAGGAAAAAAAGGAAATTTAAAATAGGACGGAGAGTAACACAAACAAGGAAAGAAAGAAAAATGAACAGAGAGAAGATCAGGAAAGAAAGATAGGATGGAAAAAAAGGGGCATAGAGGAAGTATAGAATGATGCCAGAAAAAGGATATGAAAGAAAAAAGTACAATCTTAAACAAAAAATCTCATAATCTAACAAAAATCATAATGATATTTGGTGTTTCTAAATATATCTAGAACAGAAATAGAATGTTTTAGAAATGAGGGGGGGGGGGGGGTCAGGTGTCCGGACATTTTATATTTTGGAAGCCTTTTTTTTCTTTAGATTAAACTAATATGAATTCAATAGTTGTAATCATCTTTTATTTTGTTCTCTATAATATTTTTAAATCATGATTATTTTTGTCCTAAAAATTGTAAAACTTCGCTTTTAATTTTTTCCAAATGACTTTTGAACTTAAAATGAATCGTCCTGACATAGAACTGGGTATACTTCTTTGTGGTCCAAACATGTCGTTTTTAAGTTCTTTATTATGTAGAATAGCAATTTTTATACTTTGTTCTCCTTTTTAATGGTTTGTAAATTAAATCTGTTTGCTCCGCGGCCCCTGCTATTTTCCAAAAACGATACAGAGACAAGAGCTGAGCGAGCACGGCTCCCGTCATTCATAAACTCACTTTCAACTTGCACAAATAGGAGTGCGTGGGGCACCGGAGGGTACTCCACGATGCGACAATCGCCAGAGAAATGCCCCGCAGATTCGTCGTTATATTATCTATTCCATTGTAACCTCACTGATGATCTTTGCATCAAAATTAAGCTCAAAGTAT